>NW_013952915.1:404049-411298 GCF_001266775.1 Austrofundulus limnaeus | reverse complement strand
CAAAATATGGAAAAGTTCAAGGGGTATGAATACTTTTGCAAACCACTGTAAAAGGCTAGATAAGTCATAGATATATATATAAAAAGGCTAGATAAGTCATAGATATATATAAAAAGGCTAGATAAGTCATAGATATATATAATGGCTAGATAAGTCATAGATATATATAAAGACTAGATAAGTCATAAATATATAAAAGGCTAGATAAGTCATAGATATATAAATGCTATATAAGTCATAGATATATAAAAGGCTAGATAAGTCATAGATATATATATATACAAAGGCTAGATAAGTCATAGATATAAAGACTAGATAAGTCATAGATATATAAAGACTAGATAAGTCAAAGATATGTATATAAAGACTAGATAAGTCAAAGATATGTATATAAAGACTAGATAAGTCGTAGATATATAAAGACTAGATAAGTCATAGATATATAAAAACTAGATAAGTCATAGATATATNACTAGATAAGTCATAGATATATAAAGACTAGATAAGTCGTAGATATATAAAGACTAGATAAGTCATAGATATATAAAGACCAGATAAGTCGTAGATATATAAAGACTAGATAAGTCGTAGATGTATAAAGACTAGATAAGTCATAGATATATAAAAACTTGATAAGTCATAGATGTAAATATGTTCAGCGACACATCGAGAGGAAAGAAAACACCCCGAGAGCACAGAGAGAAACAAACGTCTCTGCTACTTCCTGTCTAACTCAGGAAATCCAAGTTCCTGCTGTTTGCCCAGAGGAGGGCGGCTCTGATGTGCTGCAGCCTGACCCGTCTGCAGGAGACGGGCCAGAGACCACCAGAGACCACCAGAGTCAGAATGAGAGGAATGAAAGTTGGTGGGAGCAGGATAAATAGGAGAGTTTAGACAAACATCAGGACTGAAGCTCCGCCCCTCTGCCTGAAACACAGAGGCTTTGTTTTTCTGCACAGTCTCTCTGAGGAGCCAACATGTGACAGAGTTCACAGGATTATTAATCTGAACTTTGAATCATTTAACAGAACTAAATCCTGTTCAGGACATTTCCACTGATGGTGAAAAGTTCAAATAAAGACCCTCAGAGCTGATCAGAGAATGTGGGTCAGCTCCTCGAACATCTGGACCCAGCTGGAGGCCAACATGTCCTGACATGACTTTTACTGACTGATTCTCTGCCCTCATGGAGGACAGACGAATATTTGTGTCACTGTGTGTGTGTGTGTGTGTGTGTGTGTGTGTGTGTGTGTGTGTGTGTGTGTGTAGATATCAACGAGTGTGATCAGACAGGAATCTGTGGACCGGGTCAGTGCTACAACACCATCGGGAACTACACCTGCATCTGCCCCGTGGACTACATGCAGGTCAACGGAGGACACAACTGCATGGGTCAGTCCACTGTCCTCTAGCTGCAGAGCTGCTGCTAATGCTAATGCTACTGCTAATGCTACTGCTGCTAATGCTACTGCTGCTAATGCTACTGCTGACGCTAATGATGCTAATGCTGCTGCTAATGCTACTGCTGATGCTACTGCTGCTAATGCTACTGCTAATGCTAACGCTACTGCTGATGCTAATGCTACTGCTGCTGATGCTAATGATGCTGCTGCTAATGTTACTGCTACTAATGATGCTAATGCTACTGCTGCTGATGCTAATGATGCTGATGCTAATACTACTGCTGCTAATGATACTGATGCTAATGCTAATGCTGCCAATGATACTGCTGCTGCTAATGCTACTGCTGCTAATGATGCTAATGCTCCTACTGCTAATGATGCTAATGCTACTGCTACTAATGCTGCTGCTGCTAATGCTAATGCTACTGCTATTGCTACTGATGCTAATGCTATTGCTGCTGCTGCTAATGATACTGATGCTAATGCTAATGCTGCCAATGATACTGCTGCTGCTAATGCTACTGCTGCTAATGATGCTAATGCTCCTACTGCTAATGATGCTAATGCTACTGCTACTAATGCTGCTGCTGCTAATGCTAATGCTACTGCTATTGCTACTGATGCTAATGCTATTGCTGCTGCTGCTAATGCTACTGCTAACGCTAATATTGCTAATGCTACTGCTACTAATGCTGCTGCTGCTAATGCAACTGCTACTGCCGCTTATGCTACAGCTAATGCTAATGTTGCTAATGTAACTGCTGCTGCTGCTCCATCTGATTCTCTGATCTGATGAAAACCCACAGACATGAGGAAGAGCTACTGCTACAGGAACTTTTACTCAGACAACAGGACCTGTGACGGAGAGCTGACCTTCAACATGACCCAGAAGATGTGCTGCTGCTCCTACAACATCGGCCGGGCCTGGAACAAACCCTGCGAGCAGTGTCCTCTGCCCAGCACCGGTGAGACTCCACTCAGTGTCTGCGGTCTGTTCAACGGGACTCAACTTAACCTGCTGTCCTCTTCACCTCTGCAGAGGGGTTTGCAGTCCTGTGTGGCAGCGAGAGACCAGGATATTACATCGACATCACCACGGGGAGAGTAATTGGTACGGCTTCATGGTCCACCTGTAGTCCTGACAGGAAGCAGCTTTTCTCTCACTGTTGTCGTCCTCAGACATCGACGAGTGCAGAGAAATCCCAGGAGTGTGTGAGAACGGCGTGTGCATCAACATGATCGGCAGCTTCAGGTGCGAGTGTCCCATGGGCTTCATTTACAACGACAAGCTCCTGATCTGTGAAGGTAGGACCTGAAGGAAGACACGCCGCTGTGCTTAAGAACCAGGACCAAAGTCTGACGTCTCATTCTGTCCCCGATGCCAGACATCGACGAGTGTCAGAACGGACCTGTGTGTCAGCAGAACGCAGCCTGTCTGAACGTGCCAGGAAGTTACCGCTGCGAGTGTAAGGCTGGATACCGCTTCACCCCCACGGGACAGTGCCTGGGTAGGTCTGTCTCTTTAAAACAGGACAGTGTCTCAGTAGGTCTGTCTCTTTAAAACAGGACAGTGTCTCAGTAGGTCTGTCTCTTTAAAACAGGACAGTGTCTCAGTAGGTCTGTCTCAGGTCTCTGGATTTGCAGCTCAGTAGGATTATTTTTAGCCACAAACTCAGAATCTGTAGAAATCCTGAAGGCACGTCTGAGCTGATGTTTGTTGCTGGTTCAGATGATGACTCAGCAGTTTCAGCAGAATCTGGTTTGGTTTGTTGTCGCTGTGAGGGAGGACTCCATGGTGGTCCTGGTCTTGAAGGAGGGGAAGGAGGAAGTGTTGAGTCCGTCCGCAGAGGGGACCATCAACATCCTGTTGTGTTTCCTGAGGTCCAACAACAAACCAGAGTCCAGAGGAGAGCAGGTCGACCCAGGTCCTCACAAACCAGCCTTGGCGTTAAGTTCTGGTCCCCAGTGCTGGACTCCTCCAGGGCTGTCCTGGGTCTCTGATCCTGTGTGTGGAGTTCAGGATCAGGGTTTGAAGGTGCAGTTAGGTTTGAATGGTTCCTCCAGGTTGGGGGTCAGTCTGGTCTGGAAGTGCTGGTCCTCATTGAAGGGGTCAGCTAAAGTGGGTCAGGCTTCAGATTCGGATGCCTTGGAGGAGACCCCGGGTCAGACCCAGGACTCCCTTAGAAACAACTTTCTCCTGAATGTTTGGATCAGAACTCTAAATCAAACTGCAGTGAAGTCCAACTGACCCAGGTCTGCTGGTTCTGTGTGGTCCTCAGATCGTAACGAGTGCCTGGAGAACCCGGGGGTCTGTAACCCAGGTCAGTGCATCGACACGGTGGGAAGCTACCGCTGCCTCTGCCCCAACGGATACAAGACCACCCGGGACCAGTCCATGTGTGTCGGTAAGTCCCTGAGAGTTTGTGTTCTGGACCCGGGTCCGGTCTGAGCTGAACTCGAGGCTCTGCTCTGTGGTTTCAGACGTGGACGAGTGCGAGCGGCAGCCCTGCGGTAACGGGACCTGCAAGAACACGGTGGGCTCCTACAACTGTCTGTGCTACCCCGGCTTCCACAACTCCCACAACGGAGACTGCATAGGTACGGTCAG
Organism: Austrofundulus limnaeus; assembly: GCF_001266775.1. NCBI lineage: Eukaryota > Metazoa > Chordata > Actinopteri > Cyprinodontiformes > Rivulidae > Austrofundulus > Austrofundulus limnaeus. Next base: position 407,287 of record NW_013952915.1, on the reverse strand, counting down.
AGGTCACAGGTCAGAGGTCACAGGTCAGAGGTCACAGGTCAGAGGTCACAGGTCAGAGGTCACAGGTCAGAGGTAACAGGTCTGAGGTAACAGGTCTGAGGTAACAGGTCACAGGTCAGAGGTCAGAGATCACAAGTCACAGGTCAGAGATCACAGGTCAGAGGTCACAGGTCAGAGGTCAGAGATCACAAGTCACAGGTCAGAGATCACAGGTCAGAGGTCACAGGTCAGAGGTCGCAGGTCTGAGGTCACAGGTCAGAGGTCAGAGGTCACAGGTCGCAGGTCTGAGGTCACAGGTCAGAGGCCAGAGGTCACAGGTCAGAGGTCACAGGTCAGAGATCACAGGTCACAGGTCAGAGATCACAGGTCAGAGGTCACAGGTCACAGGTCTGAGGTCACAGGTCAGAGGTCACAGGTCTGAGGTCACAGATCACAGGTCACAGGTCAGAGATCACAGGTCAGAGATCACAGGTCAGAGGTCAGAGGTCAGAGATCACAAGTCACAAGTCAGAGATCACAGGTCAGAGGTCACAGGTATGAGGTCAGAGATCACAGGTCAGAGGTCACAGGTATGAGGTCAGAGATCACAGGTCAGAGGTCACAGGTCAGAGGCAGGTGCATTAATTGATCTATATCACTGGACTGGACATCACCTATAGCTGCTACAGCTAACGACGCGCCGTCACAGGAGCCATTGCTCTGCATTGAGTCATGTCAACAAAACAGAGTTTCAATGCAGGATGTGTCAATCTGTCACAAAAATCTTCACAGCACCCTCATTTCTTATCTGATTTCTATAAAATATGGCTTCAATTAAAGCTGAGAAAATTGTCGATGTTGTTAAATGTAAAAATATGTATTTGTTCAAGAGATAAATCTATAAGCAGTCTGGGAACTTTTCATTATAGGTTTATGCTAACATATTTACAGTAAAAACCCCTTTCTGTCACATTAAGACAAATTTGCTTTTCCAACAAATTATTATATATTTTTATTAATATTGTTATTCTGTTAGGATAACATTGTGAGAGGTAAATATAATGGACAACAGTAAAATTACATTTACTACTACTAGGCTGAACTGTGTAGATGTTACTGGTACTGATGTTCTGTCCACTCAGCATCCTGTACTTTCTGATTATATATCAGAGTAAAAAAACTTTGTAACTTTTATTTCCTCCACCATACATTTCACAAGCTAAGTGGTGGACGGGACGACCATATTTGTCTTATCAGCTGGAGGAATTTGTCTTTAGTCACTTCAGTGCGAATGAAAACCAGGAAACAAATGCAAAATTAGTATTATATATATATGACTCTTAGTTTTATGTGATGGAAAGGGGCTTCTACTGTAAATACGTTAGCAGATTGTTTATAGATTTATCTCTTGAACAAATACATATTTTTACATTTAACAACATCGACAATTTTCTCAGCTTTAATTGAAGCCATATTTTATAKAAATCAGATAAGAAATGAGGGTGCTGTGAAKATTTTTGTGACAGATTGACRCWCATCCTGCATTGAAACTCTGTTTTGTTGACATGACTGAATGCAGAGTAATKGCTCCTGTGAYGGCGCGTCGTTAGCTGTAGCAGCTATAGGTGATGTCCAGTRATACAGATCAATGATCTCATTCATTCATCTCGTTTCCTTCAGATGTGGACGAGTGTTCCACTCAGAGGGGCTTGTGTCGGAACGGGAAGTGTGTAAACCTGGTGGGCAGCTTCCTGTGTGTGTGCAACGACGGTTACGAGCTGGCGCCGGACGGTCGGATCTGCACAGGTGAGGGTTCACCTCTGAGGAAGACTTCTAGAAACAAATCCTAGTCCTTCATCCCATCATGTTCCTCTCTCTGCCCCTCAGATATAAACGAATGTGCGGTGAACCCTGGCACCTGTGGAGCAGGCACCTGTCTGAACATGGACGGGACCTACAGGTGCATCTGCCCCCCTGGTTACTACCTGCATGAGGAGACCTGCGAAGGTACAGCTAAAGAAAGCAAAGCGCTAGCTGAAAGCTGTGAAAGACTGTGAGCTAACAGGACTGCAGCTGAAGCACGTTTTAAACAGAACAAAGTCTTTAAAGGAATTTAAATATATTTCTATGGAAATATTTGTAAATAAATTGAAATATTTAAAAGTGTAAACATCTTTGCAAAAACGTTTTTGCAGTGATGTAGTTCCAAACAAAAGATCAGGGTAAATGCTGACTCAGCATTATAATACAGTTTTTGCAGTGATGTAGTTCCAAACAAAANGTTTTTGCAGTGATGTAGTTCCAAACAAAAGATCAGGGTAAATGCTGACTCAGCATTATAATACAGTTTTTGCAGTGATGTAGTTCCAAACAAAAGATCAGGGTAAATGCTGACTCTGTTCTGTCTGTTTGTCTGTCAGATATCGACGAGTGCTCCCAGCTGCCTGAGATCTGTACGTTAGGAACGTGCTCCAACACGGAGGGAAGCTTCATCTGCCTGTGCCCCGAGGGCTTCCAGCTCTCTGCGTCCGGACGCAGATGTTTGGGTAATTCTGTGTGACACGGGCCGAGCCGTGTTCCTCACGTGTGCTGCTCTGGAGGCGCTGCATGTGTCTGTGGGCTGGGTGGGGCCGAGGCCTCGCTCAGGGAGTTCCCTCTGCAAACCCTGAAGTGATGACCTCACTCTTCTCTGTGAGAGGACAAACCAAAGATGTGTTTCACAGACTCACTGAAACCCAAACAGCCCTGAAGAGCAGAAAGAAAAAAAAGTCTGTTTTAATGAACATGTGTGACCTGGTTAGTTAGCCTGTTAGCTGTTTCATGTATGACCTGGTTAGTTAGCCTGTTAGCTGCTTCATGTGTGACCTGGTTAGTTAGCCTGTTAGCTGCTTCATGTGTGACCTGGTTAGTTAGCCTGTTAGCTGCTTCATGTGTGACCTGGTTAGTTAGCCTGTTAGCTGTTTCATGTGTGACCTGGTTAGTTAGCTTGTTAGCTGCTTCATGTATGACCTGGTTAGTTAGCTTGTTAGCTGCTTCATTTGTGATCTGGTTAGTTAGCCTGTTAGCTGCTTCATGTACGACCTGGTTAGTTAGCTTGTTAGCTGCTTCATTTGTGACCTGGTTAGTTAGCTTGTTAGCTGCTTCATGTATGACCTGGTTAGTTAGCCTGTTAGCTGCTTCATTTGTGACCTGGTTAGTTAGCTTGTTAGCTGCTTCATGTATGACCTGGTTAGTTAGCCTGTTAGCTGTTTCATTTGTG
>NW_013952915.1:394560-402564 GCF_001266775.1 Austrofundulus limnaeus | reverse complement strand
TTCATGTGTGACCTGGTTAGTTAGCCTGTTAGCTGCTTCATGTGTGACCTGGTTAGTTAGCCTGTTAGCTGCTTCATGGATCAAACTCCTCCCCTCACAGCTAGCACTGAAAATAAACTCAACATATTAAAACACTACATGCTTTAACTTTTAGTCACTGGGCGGCTAAAACTCTAATAATCTTGTTTTGAATTCTGAAGCTGTGGTGSTTTTTACTGTCACCACCTTTAAAGCTGACTCAGCACTTTCAGGCTCAGAGTCACTGCTGATCGGCTCCACCTTCAGCTCAGCAGCTGCAGTTCTGCAAACGCCCATCCGGCTCAGCTGGTGTGAAATATTTCTGCTTCTCTTCTGTCGTATCAGCTCCCCACAGAGAGAGCTGCAGGGGAACCTGTGACCTTCTTACTGTGAGGCGACAGCTCTGACCGCTGCGCCACCTCAAACCAGTCCAACCAGTTCTGAATAACTCAGAGCTGACCTGGTCTTTAGAGTCACTGGATCTGTTTCAGAGTCTGGAATGTGCTGGAAAAACAAATCTGATCCACTGAGCTCCTCCTGCTGCAGCAGAGGACGGAAACCAGCTGCCTGACAGCACAGGTTACATCTGTAGGAAGATTATAGTAATATTATAATTAATATTCAAGACTTTATTCTCTCAGTCTGGTACCTCAGAACAGGAGKTTTAAATGAGATGAAATGTTACACTGACCTCATCAAACGGTTACATAAAAACTCTAAAACTGAAGCAGTGGGGGTGGGGCGGGGGGGTTAATGTCTCTGAAACAACACTCAAAATTTAAAGACAGAATTTGCACTTTTTACTATGATTCTGAATTTTACAGATCTAATGATCCAAAACTGCAGCTGTTCTGTCTCAGCTGAAGTGGTTTCGGCTGGTACAGTGGTTTGCAAAAGTATTCATACCCCTTGAACTTTTCCATATTTTGTCACATTACAACCACAAACATAAATATATTTCACTGGAATTTAATGTGAAAGACCAACACAAAGTGGTATACAATTGTGAAGTGGAAGCAAAATTTTACATGAATCAAAACATTTTTTACAAATAAAAAACTGAAAAGTGCGATGTGCAAAAGTATTCAGCCCCCCTGAGTCAATACTTTGTGGAGCCACCTTTTGCTGCAATTACAGCTGCAAGTCTTTTAGGGTATGTCTCCACCAGCTTTGCACATCTAGTGACTGCAATTCTTGCCCATTCCTCCTTGCAAAACAGCTCAAGCTCAGTCAGATTGGATGGAGAGCGTTTGTGAACAGCAGTTTTGAGATCTTGCCACAAATTCTCAATTGGGTTTAGGTCTGGACTTTGACTGGACCATTCTAACACATGAATATTCTTTTTTTTAAACCACTCCATTGTAGCTTTGGCTTTATGTTTAGGGTCGTTGTCCTGCTGGAAGGTGAACCTCCGCCCCAGTCTCAAATCTTTTGCTGACTCCAACAGGTTTTCTTCCAAGATTGCCCTGTATTTGGCTCCATCCATCTTCCCATCAACTTTGACCAACTTCCCGGTCCCTGCTGAAGAGAAGCACCCCCAGAGCATGATGCTGCCACCACCATATTTGACAGTGGGGATGGTGTTTTCAGAGTGATGTGCAGTGTTCTTTCTCCGCCACACATAGCRTTTTGCATTGTGGCCAAAAAGTTCAATTTTGGTCTCGTCTGACCAAAGCACCTTCTTCCACATGTTTGCTGTGTCCTCAACATGGCTTCTGGCAAACTGCAAACGGGACTTCTTATGGTTTTCTTTTAACAATGGCTTTCTCCTTGCCACTCTTCCATAAAGACCACATTTGTGTAGTGCACGACTAATTGTTGTCCTGTGGACAGTTTCCCCCACCTGAGCTGTGGCTCTCTGCATTTCATCCAGAGTCACCATGGGCCTCTTGGCTGCCTCTCTGATCAGTGATCTCCTTGTTCGGCCTGTAAGTTTAGGTGGACGGCCTTGTCTTGGCAGGTTTACTGTGGTGCCATACTCTTTCCATTTCCGGATGATGGATTGAACAGTGCTCCGTGAGATGTTCAAAGCTTGGGAAATCTTTTTATAACCTAAGCCTGCTTTAAACTTCTCCAAAACCATATTCCTAACCTGTCTGGTGTGTTCTTTGGACTTCATGATGCTGTTTGCTCCCCAATATTCTCTTAACCAACATCTGAGGCCGTCACGGAGCAGCTGTATTTGTACTGAGATTAGATTACACACAGGTGGACCCTTTTGAGTCATTAGCAGTCATCAGGCAACTTCTGAATGCAATTGGTTGCACTCAGGGAAAAGGGGGCTGAATACTTTTGCACGTCGCACTTTTCAGTTTTTTATTTGTAAAAAATGTTTTGATTCATGTAAAATTTTGCTTCCACTTCACAATTGTATACCACTTTGTGTTGGTCTTTYACATTAAATTCCAGTGAAATATATTTATGTTTGTGGTTGTAATGTGACAAAATATGGAAAAGTTCAAGGGGTATGAATACTTTTGCAAACCACTGTATGTGCATGTCTGTGTAAAGACCTGAGTCCGTTGTGAATCTTCTGGATCAAAGTTTTGTTTTTGAGGAACGGGTCGGTTGACACAAATGATCCAGAAAAGCAGCAAAAGGCCGAATGCAGGAGCTACAGTGGTCTGGTCTGGTCCGGTCCAGTCCAGTCCAGTCCAGTCCAGTCCAGTCCCTGTCTGGACCGGTCTGAGTCCTGATCTGAGTCTGACTGAATGAGGTCAGGACTTGTTCCTGGTCTGACTGGAGTCCTGGCTTCAGTTTAGCTCATGTGTTAAATCCTGACATGTTGGAGGATGAGTTCGAAGTGTTTCTGCTGTGAACGTCTGCTGTGTCTGAATACCTCCTGTCAGATATCCGGGTCAGCTACTGCTACACCAAGTTTGAAAACGGGCGCTGCCTGGCTCCGAAGGCTCTGAACACCACCAAGGCCGAGTGCTGCTGCACCATGATGCCAGGTCAAGGCTGGGGAAGCCCCTGTGAGATCTGCCCCACCAAAGGAGAGGGTGGGTATACTTCCTGCCACGCTTCACTCAAAGAGCCTGGGTACTTCCTGAGTATGGACCTGGGTACTCTTAGGGTATTCATGGGGTATCTGTAGGGTATCTTTGGGGTATCTGTTGGGTATCTGTGAGGCATTGATGACAGTTTGTCCTGTCTTTGTCCCAGAGGCGTACGGTCCTCTGTCCTAACGTAGGGTATCTGTAGGGTATCTGTGGGGTATCTGTGGGGTATCTTTGGGGTATCTGTAGGGTATCTGTGAGGTATTGATGACAGTTTGTCCTGTCTTTGTCCCAGAGGCGTACGATCCTCTCTGTCCTAACGTGGGGTACAAGCAGGGTCCAGACGACCATCCTAAAGGTTGGTAAACCCTCGGTCTCTCTGGACTTTCATCTCTTTGGATCTTTCAGGAAGTGGTGACTTTGTGTTTCAGATATCGATGAGTGCATCAATGACCCATGCGTTAACGGGCAGTGCATCAACACGGACGGCTCCTTCAGGTGCGAGTGTCTCTTGGGGTACGAACTGGATGTCAGCGGGGTCACATGTGAAGGTCAGTTCTCTCTCTCTGTCTCTGGCTCTCTCTCTGTTTGGTGGATTATAATCCTAACTCTCTGCCATGCAGACAAAAATGAGTGTGACACCGGTAATCCCTGTGGGAACGGCACGTGCACTAACGTGATTGGTGGGTTTGAGTGTGCGTGTGATGAAGGCTTTGAGCCTGGACCCATGATGACCTGTGAAGGTACGTCAGACTGAAGGTCCCTCCTGGTTTGTTTGGGTTGTGTTGTTTGAAATGTTCTTCTCTCTGCAGACATCAACGAGTGTTCCCAGAATCCTTTGCTGTGCGCCTTCCGCTGCGTCAACGTGGTGGGCTCGTACGAGTGTAAATGTCCTACGGGCTACGTGCTCCGCGAGGACAAGCGGATGTGCAAAGGTACGTCAGCAGAGTGACTCACTGGTTCTGTCAGACTCGGTCCGTTTCCAGGGAGGATAAACAAAGTTCCTCAGACTTTCAGGCTCCATCCATAAAGTTCTATAAGTCACTATCGGAGGTCCTGAAGGGCTCTCTGTCTGAGAGGAACATAAAACAGTCCAGTTCCATGGCAACCAGTGTGTTTGTAGAGACGCTGTGAGACAGGAGGAACCCGTCTGGAGCGTCACTGTTTACAGCGAAGATCCAAACAGATCTACGGGTCTGATGGTCCAGAGGAGCCGGCTGTTGAGTGAACTCTTCCCATCCTGATCAAACAAATCTGTAATAAGATTTTCTCTTTCAGACCAGAACGAGTGTGAAGACGGTGTCGATGACTGCGCCGGCCGAGGGATGACCTGCAAGAACCTGATCGGTACCTACATGTGCATCTGTTCACCTGGATACACCCGAAAGCCCGGAGGAGACGGATGCACGGGTAAGGAGGGTCCTGCTGGGGTCCACAGCTCTTCATGTAGCAAACATCAACCACGTTATTGATGTGAAAAGATTTCCTGCTGACGTCACAGCCTCAGACAGAGGTCCTCAGAGTCTTCAGCCACCTGAAAAAACAACAWATTAAATAAAAAGACACATTTTAAAAACTGCAGGACATTATGGGCCATACCACTTAAAGCTTGAATGTTTTAATCAAACRTTTATTTGATAATAAAAAGGATTCAAACTCACTGCGTGAAGTGAAACAACACAGTATCAGGGACACACACAAGGGGGAAAAATCATAATTTCCATTTTGCATTCTGGGTTGGCTTTAATCTGCTATGAACAGCCCATTCTCTTAATATCATGACTTTAATCTCATATCATGACTTTATTCTCATATCTTGACTTTAATCTCGTAAAATCATGACTAATCTCATAAAATTGACTTTATTCTCAAATCATGACTTTCTCATATCATAACTTTAACCTCATAAAATCATGAGTTTAATCTCATATCATAACTTTAATCTCATAAAATCAGGACTTTATTCTAATATCATGACCTTAATCTCATAAAACATGACTTTAATCTTATAAAATTATGACTATTTTCATATCATGACTTTATTCTCATATCGTGACTTTATTCTCGTGATATCATGACTTTATTCTCATAAAATCATGACTTTATTCTCATAAAATCATGATTTTTTTTCTTGTTATAACATGACTTTAATTTAATTTTCATATTCTCATAATTCTCATAAAATCATGACTTTATTCTCATAAAATCATGATTTTTTTTCTTGTTATAACATGACTTTAATTTAATTTTCATATTCTCATAATTCTCATAAAATCATGACTTTACTCWTAATAATGATTTTTCTCATAAGATGACTTTAATTTTGTAATTGAAAAATGTTGTGTTGTGGTCCTAACAATTCTTTGTAGGGAGAAGGTTTGGACTCAAATTTAAAATAATGAAGTTATCTGGACTTAGTAAAATTCTCACTAATCTCTTGTAACCTGTTTAAACTCCTTTATTCAGCTTTTACTTTGAACCTTTTATGTAAATGTGAGAAGTAAACTGTGTAAAAACTTGTTTGTGTTTTTCTGTCAGACCTGAACGAGTGTTCAGTCAAACCAGGGGTCTGTAAGAACGGTCGCTGTGAGAACACGGTTGGAAGTTACCGCTGCAGGTGTGACCAAGGGTTCATCGCTAGCCCCACCCAGACTGAATGTATCGGTGCGTCARCCTTTTAGCTACTGTTCAGCTGCTTTTAGTCATTCATGTTCAGAGTTTATTTGGTCATTTCTTCAGTTTTAACATGTTTTCTGAGACTTTAATTTGCTTTGATTTAATAAACAAGACTAAAGTCAGCTTGRCAAATCTGAAAAGCTTATATTTGTTCTAAATGTTTCCACTGTGTGCTCCTGTGAGGACCCTCGGTGTGCTCAGAGACATGTGAACCTCAGATCAGACAGCACTGATACAGATGTGTAGCTTATCTCTGGAGGTCCACGTCCTGTCTGGGTGGCACCGTCTGCCTTCCTCAGACCCTCTTCATGTTTCTGTCTCGTCTCCCTCAGATAACCGCGAAGGCTTCTGCTACACTGAAGTCCTGACCACGCTGTGTCAGATGACGTCCAGCAACAGGAACCTGGTGACCAAGTCAGAGTGTTGCTGTGACGGAGGCAGAGGCTGGGGCACCAACTGTGAGCTCTGCCCCCTGCCAGGGACCACCCACTACAAGAAGATGTGCCCCCTGGGCCCCGGGTACACCACTGATGGCAGAGGTACCAGACTGAAGATAACTTCATGAAGCCACAAGTTTAAAACAYGTTGACATCATCGGCCTGCCCTCAGACGATGTGTTGATGACTCTCAGCTACTACCACACCAAGCTTTAGCTCTCTGTCCTCATAACTGACTCATTTCAACTCTACACTGACAGTAGAAACTAAAAACAAGTCTGTGTGACTGTTACACAAACTGAGCAAAGCTCATTGAGTTTCTTGTATCATAAGGTTGGGCTGACAGAACCTCTGACYTCCAGTTGATTATTCCACTGTAGAACCCAGAAGTGAGCCTCCTCAAGCTGTCCTGTAAGTCCTGTTCATGTGAGACAAACCTTTGCTGTGTCCATGCAGACATCGATGAGTGTCGTGTGATGGGAAACCTTTGTAAGAACGGTCAGTGCATCAACTCGCTGGGCTCCTACCACTGCCTCTGCAAGTCTGGATACACCACTGACATCACTGCCACTCAGTGTGTGGGTAAGCTCCTGTCCTYGTCCTGCTGTCCAACACTGCTGGAACTGTGTCTCTGTCCGTCTTTGTAACTGTCCTACAGGATCCAAACTGTTCCTGTGTTTGACTCGTTCTGTCCCTCAGATGTGGACGAGTGCATCCAGGCTCCTAAACCCTGTAACTTCATCTGTAAGAACACAGAGGGAGGCTACCTGTGCTCCTGCCCCAGAGGGTACATCCTGCAGGAGGACGGGAAGAGCTGCAGAGGTCAGAAACACATGAGACATCAGAGCATAGAGCTGCTGCAGCGTTAGCTCTTAGCTGTTGTCTGTGTGTTAGCTGTTAGCTGTGTGTTAGCTGTGTTTTAGCTGCTAGCTGTGTGTTAGCTGCTAGCTGTGTGTTAGCTGTGTGGTAGCCGTTAGCTGCAGTGTTAGCTGTATGATAGCTGTTAGCTGTGTGTTAGCTGTGTACTAGCTGTTAGCTGCAGTGTTAGCTGTGTGATAGCTGTTAGCTGCAGTGTTAGCTGTGTGCTAGGTGTTAGCTGTGTGCTAACTGTTAGCTGCAGTGTTAGCTGTGTGTTAGCTGTGTGATAGCTGTTAGCTGCAGTGTTAGCTGTGTGATAGCTGTTAGCTGTGTGTTAGCTGTGTGATAGCTGTTAGCTGCAGTGTTAGCTGTGTGCTAGCTGTTAGCTGCAGTGTTAGCTGTGTGCTAGGTGTTAGCTGTGTGTTAGCTGTGTGCTAGCTGTTAGCTGCAGTGTTAGCTGTGTGTTAGCTGTTAGCTGCAGTGTTAGCTGTGTGATAGCTGTTAGCTGCAGTGTTAGTTGTGTGCTAGCTGTTAGCTGCAGTGTTAGCTGTGTGCTAGCTGTTAGCTGCAGTGTTAGCTGTGTGTTAGCTGTTAGCAGGGTGCATCAGCCCATGTGTGTTAGTAAAAACTTGTTTGTGAAACACTAAAATGTGCTCTGAGAGCCTCTTTATCTGTATTTACTGTAGCCTTAGTTCCCCTCTGCAGGACCCCTCTGTGAGTCTGGTTCTGGTTCTGTTCCAGTTCATCTGTAGGTCAGCAGCTGTTGGCAGGAGTTTAACTGACAGGAAGCAGCTTCCAGACACACAAACCTTATCAGTGGATGTAAATGTTGTAAAACTTGTTGTTTTTAGATCTGGATGAATGTTCCACCAAACAGCACAACTGTCAGTTCCTGTGTGTGAACACCATCGGTGGGTTCTCCTGCAAGTGTCCCCCTGGCTTCACCCAGCATCAGACCGCCTGCATCGGTACACACACACACACACACACACACACACACACACACACACACACAC
>NW_013952915.1:391162-393315 GCF_001266775.1 Austrofundulus limnaeus | reverse complement strand
TCAGTTAGAGACTGGTAGTTATCAGTTGAGACTAGTTATCAGTTAGAGACTGGAAGTAATCACTTAGAGACTAGTAGTTATCAGTTGGAGACTAGTTATCAGTTGGAGACTAGTTATCAGTTGGAGACTAGTTATCAGTTGGAGACTAGTTATCAGTTGGAGACTAGTTATCAGTTGGAGACTGGTCGTTATCAGTTAGAGACTACTAGTTATCAGTTAGACTAGTTATCAATTAGAGACTAGTAGTTATCAGTTAGAGACTAGTTATCAGTTAGAGACTAGTTATCAGTTAGAGACTAGTAGTTATCAGTTAGAGACCAGTTATCAGTTAGAGACTAGTAGTTATCAGTTAGAGACTGGTTATCAGTTAGAGACTAGTAGTTATCAGAGACTAGTTATCAGTTAGAGACTGGTAGTTATCAGTTAGACTAGTTATCAGTTAGAGACTGGTAGTTATCAGTTAGACTAGTTATCAGTTAGAGACTGGTAGTTATCAGTTAGACTAGTTATCAGTTACAGACTGGTAGTTATCAGTTAGAGACTAGTTATCAGTTAGAGACTAGTTATCAGTTAGAGAGTAGTAGTTTCAGTTAGAGACTAGTAGTTTCAGTTACAGACTGGTAGTTATCAGTTAGAGACTATCAGTTAGAGACTAGTTAGAAACATTTTATGTTGTATGAATATGAATGCAGCTGAAGGAAATTGCACCTAAAATCTTATGTGAACTGGCTGTGAGCACCAGATCATTGTGTGTTTTTTTATTTCTGTGGTATTTGCAGAGAGCACTGTGATGTGCAGTGAGAGTAGGGAGCATGTGGACCTTATTGTCATATTGAGGTTTTATTCTGCAGACCTGCTCTGGTTCCACTGTTAACCCTTTGTGGTTCATGTTGAACTGAAGCTGCTCTCCTCTCTGTGCAGACAACAACGAATGTTCCTCAGACCCAAACCTATGTGGTTCTAACGGGGTCTGCCAGAACACTCCAGGGAGCTTCAGCTGTGACTGCCAGCGAGGATTCTCATTGGACCCCAATGGACAAACCTGTGAAGGTCTGAAAACCACTGCACCCCCCGACACCCCCCAGGATCACCTGATTTATGACAGATGGACCAGTTTTACTAACGGGTTCTGGTTCCTGACAGATATGGATGAGTGTGACGGGAGCCACCGGTGTCAGCACGGCTGTCAGAACCTGGTGGGGGGCTACCGGTGCAGCTGTCCTCAGGGGTACATGCAGCACTACCAGTGGAACCAGTGTGTCGGTGAGCCCTCATCCTGTCCTACACTCTCTGCAGACTTTCCCAGTATTGTTTGTGTTCTGGACTGGAGCGACCTCCTCGCTTGTTGACTTCCTGCCTCCTTCCTGTGACCCAGATGAGAACGAGTGTCTGAACAGTCAGATCTGTGGGGGGGCGTCGTGCCACAACACCCTGGGGAGYTTCCGCTGCCTCTGCCCCACCGGCTTCAACTACGAGCAGACCTCCGGGGGCTGCGCCGACGTCAACGAGTGCTCCACCAGCCAGAACCCCTGCAAGTTCGGCTGCTCCAACACCGACGGGGGCTACCTGTGCGGATGCCCCCCCGGGTACTACCGAGCAGGACAGGGGTACGCAGAGCTCCTCTGAGAGACGAGCCCCCAGCTGTTCGTAGTGGTCTCATGTCTCTGTGTGTTTCAGGCACTGTGTCTCCGGTCTGGGCTTCGGCAGCGGGGGGCCGGGGGGCGGACAGGAAGCRGGAGGGGAGGTGGACGACAACTCGCTCTCACCTGAAGCCTGCTACGAGTGTAAGATTAACGGATACCCCAAGAAGGGACGCAAGCGCCGCAGCACCAACTCCACACAGGAAGACCTGCAGGTACCGTGTCCAGAGGGGACACCCAGACCAGGACCCTCAGCTGGAGATGTTCCTCCATACCTCATGTTCTGATGAATAAAATAAGGCCTTAGGATTTGTTGTGGTTTTGTTTTACATTTAGCTGGACAGTCCTGGACCTCGAAAGCTTCTGTGGGATCAATGTTGTACCAGCAGGAAGTCAATCTGAATGTGTTTAATTTAAACTGAACGCATTGATCTGAAAATAAATTTCACTAAATTGAAACTGAATTTAAAGTTTTGTATCTGAATTAATTTACTTTCAAACAGTACTTTGGTT
>NW_013952915.1:389427-390851 GCF_001266775.1 Austrofundulus limnaeus | reverse complement strand
GTCAGCAGCAGCATCTGATCAATATGTGATCCATGATGTAAATCTGTGGATCTGTGTTTGATTACTCTGCCTGGCTTTCTCAAGGACCAGGATGTGACACAAACATCTGAATTATGGAACTGAAAGTGAAAGTAGTCAAACTGAAGTTTTAAWAAAMCAAAATAMAGTTTCAAAGTAAATKAATTCAGATACAAAACTTTAAATTTATTTTCAAACCAATGCATTCAGTTTAAATTAAACACATTCAGACTGACTTCCTGCTGGCACAACATTGATTCCATACGTTGTCTGTTGTTTCTCCTCCAGCTGACGGAGGAGCTGAGCCTGGCCAGCGTGGACACTGACACCGCGCTGCAGCTGCACCTGAACATCAGCAGCCTCAGCAACCGAGACCACATCCTGGAGTTGACCCCGGCCCTGTCCACGCTCAGCGACCACGTGCGCTACAACATCGACTACGGCAACGAGGAGGGCCTCTTCAAGATCAACCAGCGGGAGGGCGTCAGCTACCTGCACCTGAGCAAGAAGAAGGCGGTGCTGCCGGGAGCGTACGCCCTGCAGATCAGCAGCGTGCCCCTCTACAGGAAGCAGGAGCTGGACGAGCTGGAGGACCGGCACGATAAAGACTACCTCACAGGGCAGCTGGGAGACGTTCTGAAGATCAGGGTGCAGCTCCTCCTCCATTAACCATCACACTGTCAGCAGCCGCTGGGCCAGAGTCGGCAGCAGAACACCCGACTCTGGCCCAGCGGCTCCAACAGAGCAGAGCTCGCCACCAAAGAGACRAGACCAAAGATGATTCTACATATCATGGAGCAGCCAGCAGCTGAGGAGCCAGTGTTYATTGGAACAAAGGTTCCAGCTGTTTGAAGCACTTTGGAGGAGGAGAGCTTTTTAATCTGGGTGGAGATGTTGTCTGATGATATGTGGAATCAGCCTCTGTGAAGGACACCAGGGCTGCACACAGCTCTGACACATGGATTTGTTTGGACTCCAGAAGGCTGAGTCACTATAGTCTGAAATCATTTCCCCTTYGAGTAAATCAATGACTGAAGACATCTGGAGCAGATGTTTGACTCCWTGAAGGCTGAGGAGGACAGGAACCAACCGTGGACTGATCTGTGAGCTTGAAGGAACTATTTAAACTCTTTGTTTCCACCTGTCCTGATACAATCATATCTCCTGGTGCTAACGCTCTGTCCCCGCTCAGCGCCGTGCACAAGTATTCACCCCCTCCCCGGGCAGAAAACTGTTCTGCTGCTTTTTTTATTGGGTTTAATCTCATTCAGTCATCAGATTAAACTACCGTATTTATTCATGTATAATATGATCTCATGTATAATACAACCCCCCTTTTTTGAGCTAAAAAAGCAAAAAAAAAATTAATCCTCAAACTACCTCCAATTTCATCCAGACTTCAAGAT
>NW_013952915.1:382942-387463 GCF_001266775.1 Austrofundulus limnaeus | reverse complement strand
AGCTACTTCCTGTGTAAACACACACACACACCTGTAATGATGCCAAACCTGGGCCTTCATGATTCTGCACTGAGGTCTTTGTGACCATCTCYTCACCTGTGCAGCAGCCTGACTGCAGCCTGCTCACCTGTGTGAGGATGTAACGTCACAATAAAACATATTTTGTTGAACACTGGCTGCTCGTCTGCTTCCTGCTCGGACAGGATGTGATGTTTGGGCTCGGCTGAACTAAAATAAAACTTTCCTCCAGATGTTGCTCCGGCCTGAAGGTCCAGGATCTACCTGTCCTCTGCTGCCACCATGTGGACATTCATGAAACAAGACTGAGTTTTACAAAAAATAATCAGTTTTATTACAGAAACCAGATGTTTACATTTATTCAGAGCTTTCAGTTGCGTCCAGTTGATCCGAAGCCTCCAGAGCCACGTTTAGTTTCATCAAGAGTCTAAAAAAAATAAAGTTATTGTTAATCTGAGGTCATCAAATAGTGGAAATATTYATTTGATGTTTCTGCTGTTTGCTCAGTAACATTTATTTRTATTTTTTAAGGTGAMAAACAGAAAATCAATCAAATCTCCTGACAGAAGCTGCAGGTTCTGGTTCTCTGGATAAATCAAGCTTATCTCAGGTTTGTTCTGGAGTTCAGCTGATATTTTGTTGGATCTGAGCCAGACTGAACACCTGATGGTYGGACTTTACCTCCTCCTGGACCAGTTCTGGGTAACAGATCTTCTCACAGACCAGCTGAGCGACCCGGTCACCTTTCTTCACTGTGAGGAGAAAGGAGGTGGTCAGAACCTGCTCCACAGGGTGAAGGCCTCAGGTGCAGCCGGGCCTCTTATAAAAACCTTYACACACCTTCAAACGTCTCCTTGCTGAAGTTAAAGAGCACCACGCCCACGTTTCCTCGGTAGTCTTCATCGACGACGCCCGCTGGAGGCAGAGAGGAGGAGTTAAAAYACAGACGTGAAGCAGAACCGACAGCGCGGTGCCGTCACTCACCTCCTACATCGATGAAGTGTTTGGCTGCCAGGCCCGACCGCGGTGCTGGAACAGGAAGTCACACCGACGTTACAGTGCTTTAGTTTCATTTGTTCTGACTTTTTTCTTTTAATTCAGTCACTTTTTATTAGTTTTTACAGTAGATTTGTTTGTTTTTATTAGTTATTATTACATTTTTAATTTAGTTTTTATTAGTTATTTTATAGTTTGAATAAACATATTTATCAATCCATCGTCCAGCTTGTGATGTTCCTGTGAGTTCACTAACCAGCAGATATCWGGTCACTGGTTAAATCAGTTCATTATAGCAACACCTTCCTAAAATAAAAGCGTAACTTAATTTTACCAAGTAAAAACTTTAGTGATTATTTCAGGACGATGACAACAGTTTGTCTCCAACCTGTTTGTTTTCATGGAGCTGCTGAGAGAAGCTAACGTGTCAGATAGTCACAGTTAGCATCTTGTGTGAGTTTGATTCATGCAGTTTTTACCTTCAGAAGTATTCCACCTGTTTTATCACCTGTTTCCAATACCCTGTAAAAAATGAAACGTTGGATTTACTTAACCATGTTACGTTACCTGGTTCCACTTAACTGAGTTGAGTAAATTCAAAGCATTATACCAGATTTTCAACCAAAGAACATGAGCATGTTGCTTTGAATTTACTCAACTCAGTTAAGTGGAACCAGGTAACGTAACATGGTTAAGTAAATCCAACATTTCATTTTTAGAGTGTACAACACACTGGATTTGATTTTTCTTGCATCATATTTAAAGAAATCCCAAAGTGGACTTTTTTTTCCCAACTTGTCATTCAGCAGGTGCTGATCAGCAGACTGTAAACACACTCTAAAAATGAAATGTTGGATTTACTTAACCATGTTATGTGACCCCGTTCCACTTAACTGAGTTGAGTAAATTCAAAGCAACATGCTCATGTTCTTTGGTTAAAAAACTGGTATAMTGCTTTGAATTTACTCAACTCAGGTAAGTGGAACRGGGTCACATAACATGGTTRAGTAAATCCAACATTTCATTTTTYACAGTGCAGGTGTTACAGASCACAGCTGATGGGAAAATACTTTATAAAAAAGCTGCACACGTCTCAAAATAAATTAAACAGTAAAACTGAGGATATTCTATCTATAATTTCAGTTAGTTTTGTAAAAAGTTTATACAGTTTTAGCTATCGTTTTTTCATTTTATTAGTTTTTATTTCAGTTTATATATATTTCAGTTTAGGTTTTAGTTATTTTAGTGGACTGTAACAGTCCTGCTTCAGACAGACAGCACTGAGCTGCAGGTGATCCTGACCTGTCRCAGGTAAAACTCACCCACTCTGCCGTAGTGCCCATGAGGAACAGCGATCTGAATGTCAGTCTTCACGACGGCCTTGTCCAGGCCTCCGATGGAGTAATCGTACGCACTGAAGAGGAAATTCAAACGTTTAGATTTCACATGAAGAACAAGAACAGACGTACCTGCAGTTTGACCCACCTGTACAGGTCGAAGCCTGCAGCTTTAGCAGAACCACGGGTCGGGGTGGTGGCGTGCTCAGACAGCTTAGCAAACCTGAGGACTGGAGTGTGCTCTGGAGTGTGCTCTGGAGTGTGCTCTGGAGTGTGCTCTGGAGTGTGCTCTGCAGCTCTGAGCTTCTTGGATGGAGAAGATGCAGAAACATCTGTGAGATCTGAGGCGGGCATGGTGGCAACACGTTCAGTTTGAACCTGCAGGAAACTAAACTCTAATTTATCTGGTTTCTGACGAAAAGCACGGCTCCACGAGCTGCTCTGTTCCCGGTTCAAAGAAATGATTTCGCGCCTAGATTAGCTCCGCCTCAACATTACGTCATTTCCTTCTTTGACTTTACTGGTGATTCACAAACCTACAGTTCATGTTTGTGACTCTGTAACTCTAACTATATTCTGTATTTTTGTTTTATTAAATAAAAATATAAACTACGCTTTTCTTGTGATGCTAATTTCATCAGTGTTAATCCTGTTTCCAAAACTACAAACTGAATCTCGCGATAGTTGCAGAAAWAACATGTTCTCCGTCCAAATCTCACGATATCTGCGAATATAAACAACGTGACGTCAGCAGAAAATAAAACATTAGTTTATGTAAACATCCCGGCTCAAAGACAGATGTACAGCTGCTCTGTGTCACTATAACCAAATGTTACACAACATTAACACATTTAACATTAAGGTTGTTAATTACACAATGCTACGTGTGCTAGCATAGCTAACGTTAATAAAAGTAACCGTTTTCTTGCCTTTGTTTCCTGTAATAATCTGAGTATGAATCTGTCTTGTTGCTGAGCAGCCCGGGCCTTTAAAAACCGCGCAGCATGGCTGAAAGTGTCTCAGAATGAGCATTCTGCTCATGTTTGTTTCCAGCTAACAGCTAACAGCTAACTGTTTGTGGCGCATGCGCAGAATAACTCACGCAGCCGGCGCACATGCGCAGTTTGTCTCTGTGGTTTAGAAAGCTTTAACACACAAAACATGGTCTGGAATCATAAAACAACACAGTAAAAACAAAATGAAAATATTGTAAGGATGTGGTTTTAACACACGGTAAACATTGTTCAATAAGGTTTCTTCAAACACAAATAATAATTATTGTTTAATGAGTGAAATTAGGGGAGAGTTCTGTGAATAAAGAACAGGATCTTTGTTACCAAACAATCTGTGTTTGACATCATATAAAAACTGAGAATTTTCACATTTTCAATTATTTTAAAGTTATTAGTTTGGATCAAAACTTACTTTCAGTTCAGTCAGACAATTAATTTATTTGTGTATATTTGCTTTATTATCATTCTATCTGAAAAATATATAAAAAAGACTAATAAAACAGACATAAAGAGTATTTGTGTAAAGAGTTGGAGGAGAGGGAACAGCTGAAAGAAGAAAATAAAAACTTTTCATTTAGTCAGTTTTACAGGTGTTCAAGTTCAAGAGCCCCTGAAAATAAAGAAACTATTATTTTGTAAAGAACTTTTTTTTCTCAAACCTTAAATTCACCAAAAATACTGAATAAATTAAAAATCAGAAGCACTCAGAGCACCTCTGCAGTAAAGTGTGACTGGTGTGATTTTAACACTCAAAAACCCGAGTTTTATCTGAACTTGAACGCATCACAGACACGCTGTAGCTCTGATGTCATCAGCTGCTTCATTCATTCATTCATTCATTCATTCATTCATTCATTCATTCATTCGTTCGTTCGTTCGTTCATTCGTTCGTTCATTCAACAATTCATTCATTCAACAATTCAACATCGATTCAGAAATCCTCTGACCCTTCTATCCGGAACCAGTCATTGTTTCCGGTCGGTCGGTAATAATCGCAGGACCCGCCACGCGCGTTGTTCAAAACAAAACAAAACTTTAGGAGCAGAAACAAATAAATCTAAAGTCCAGATAAAAAAAAAGTGTCCAGAAAACAATGAAAGTGTTTCCTGTCTTCAGTCCTGACGACTGGAGGAACCTAAAAACAACCGAAACAGCGG
>NW_013952915.1:365414-381663 GCF_001266775.1 Austrofundulus limnaeus | reverse complement strand
TGGGGGAGTGCCACACTGGGGTACTTTAGTTCTAGAATAACACTATTAAGCCAAAGATGTGACGATGCAGGTTCTGACTGCAGGATTACAGATGATGATGATGATGATGATGATGATGTATGTGAATGTTTGTAAAACATTGAAGTTTAAAAAACATCAACAAAGATCTGTCCCTGGGCCTCAGGCTCAGATCCTGGAATCGTCTGTAAATATTTTACTCACATCTTGAACCAAAAGAAAATCTGTTTTTATTCTTTATTACAGTTTTTAACAACACTATAATTCTATATAAATAGAATCACAGAAAAATCACAAATTTACAAATAAATCTTCTCACAGTATTTAGTTTTTCTCAGTTTTCTTTAAACAGATGTGTTATAGTAACATAAAATACAGAACAAGTAAACAAAGCTTGAAGCACTCGGTGAGGAAGAAGAATGTGTTTAAAACAGRAAATTAAAGCGTTTTCCCTCTGTGCAAAAACTAATATTAGACAAAATCATACTGAGAATCATTTCTATAAAACAGGCTTTCTGTTTAAAATCTACAAGTTTCTGTCTGCAGTTGTTTTACAGAGAATGAATGAATGAATGAATGAATGAATGAATGAATGAATGAATGAATGAATGAATCCAGCAGCAGTTTATCCTCCCTGCAGAGCTTCCTGTTGAGATGTTTGAAGCGTCTCAAACAGAAACAGCTCTAAAGAACTAAAATCACATTTTAAACAGGAACATTTTTATTCTAAAAAGGTTTTTTTTACTGTTTTGTGTTTTTGTTAAAGTCTAAACGTCTCCTGGGTCTGGGTGTCAGTCCTGCAGTCTTTCCAAACCCWCTTCCTGTCCTCCTGCGTGGTGTGGAGAACTGCTCAGGAGTAGAACGTCAGCACGCTCTTGTGGTTCCCTCTGATGAGCAGGGTGGGAGGAAGGTCTTGGGTCAGAACGTCCAGCCAGGCCATGTAGAGGAAGTCAGAGATGGACTCTTTACGAGCGATGGGCATGCTCCTGCAGAGAGTCCACACAACCAACAGTGAATAACCTGAGCTCTGTCTTTAATCCTGCTGCTGCCCTGGGCTCAAACAGCTGCACACACTCACACTACGACCAGGTTGGCTGACTTGGAGTGTTCCTGCAGGAGCTCGTTCAGTCGGACCTGGAGGTTCGTCTGTAAAACAACAACAGGTTTCATCATCTCGCTGCCACGGCTCATCATGTAAATATACGTCTGTGACATCTGAGTGAAGCTGTAGAGAAGTGATGTCATCAGCAGCACCAGCTGCTGCAGGCTCAGTCTCAGTWCAGTTTGATTAAGGAGGAGGGTTTAGTGTAAATCACACGTCAAAGTGAAGTCCACAGGCCAAATGTGGCCCGCCACTGCATTTTATGTGGTCYACTTCAATGATCAGTTAATGTCATAAAATAAGTTGCTTTAAAATTGGTATTGACCATAAACTACATCTCCCATAATGCACGTCAATTATTTTACCCACAGAATGACAGAATCCCACCACTAGGTGGAGCTGCATCGGGTTCTAAAGTACCAGGCCCGATACTTGTGGCTGCAGCCCAGTTGTACTGGGATGTGGGAAGTTCACATTTACAGAATCACATTTACAGAATCACATTTACAGAATAACTTCCCACTGGGAACTCCCAGTGAAAGAGTGGGAAACTCCAAAATTCAAGATGGCAGCTCAACTCAACAGTGAGGAAAGCTCTCTTATTTTACTTTTAGTTGTATTTATGTTTAATTTATTTCACATTCAGGAGCGTTTTAACTAAATGTTGAATTTAAATGTTAAAAATATTAAATCCTAAATCTAAATGTTTAAATCTAAATGTAAAAGTTAAACCTTAAAGTTGGAAATTCACATTTAGGGATTTTGGAATGGAATGCAGCCTTTGCTGTTAGTGCTCGGCTCATGTTATGATGTCATCATCCTGAGACWACAGCAACCGCTAGCTCCAATGCAGTTAAAGATTCCCTACATGATATCAAACCTGCAGTTCTGTCTGGTGTCTGAGCTGCGCTTCAAACTGCTGGACCACAGGGAGACATTTTGAATTTAGATTTTAAATATTATCTTCAGCAGAGTTAGCAGAATTAGCAGAAGTTAGCATCAGATAACCAGGATGATGTCATCCTCCTGTGACAAACAGGCTGCTGCTAACTCAGCTGAAGATAATATTTACAATCTAAATTCAACTTGTTGCTAAAAACATTTAATTTTACACTTGGCCTCATACATACATATAGTACTGTTCAGTGTTAAACATGGTAAACACTGTTTCCATGCAGGAAACACCAGGTAGAGCTCAGTTAGTGTTTGATAGCGGAGCTCAGGAATGTGAAGAGAACCAACCAGTCTGGCTAATGAAAACCATGGTTCTGATGTGGCTCTCAGTGGAGGAGTGTGACATGCCTGATCCAGGTCAGAGGGTCTACCTTCACCTGATCCAGGTGAGAGGGTCTACCTTCACCTGATCCAGGTGAGAGGGTCTACCTTCACCTAATCCAAGTGAGAGAGTCTACCTTCTCCTGATCCAGGTGAGAGAGTCTACCTTCACCTAAACTAGGTGAGAGGGTCTACCTTCACCTGATCCAGGTGAGAGGGTCTACCTTCACCTGATCCAGGTGAGATGGTCTACCTTCACCTAATCCAGGTCAGAGGGTCTACCTTCTCCTCGAAGCTGCTCAGTTCTGTGTCGCTGATCTTCCAGGGGTTCTCCTTCTTCAAGGCTTCAGTCTGAAAACTGTCTTTAGAGCCTTCATGGAGGCGGAATGGCTCGATCATTTCGTCCAGCTTCTTCAAACTGAAGGAGASGAATGAAGACGAGCAGTTTAATAAGAGTTTTATTCTTCCAGCTGGTTAGTTGTTAGTTGGTTACCTTTCTGCTCGGGGTTTGATGTGAAGGTCATCGATGACGTTAATGTCGCTACACTTGATTCTGAATTTCTGGAGCAAAGACTTCATCCTGAAAACCCAAAGGGAYAATATTTCACGTTATCTGGGGTTTTATCTCTGGTGACGTTGAGTGAAAGCTGTAACTCACTCGTCTCTGTCCAGCTCGCTGCGTTCAGACTGGCCAGCAATGAAGATCCTGAGCTTACAGTCCTTCCACTTTTTCCTTGTGGTCAGGATGTAGGGCAGCAGCAGGGTGAGGCCTGAGGAGCACATGTAGGGTTTAGTGGCCAAGTTTTAAGACAGAGATAGAAGACAGGTCTGTCTGGATTAACCTTCTGAAGGGGTCAGTAGGTGCAGGGGTGCTGATTTTGTACAACCATAGTGAGAGAGAGCATAAATACCCACTAAGTTGTTTTGCAACTGAATCTCAAGATGAGATATTTGCAATCCACCAGTGTGTGGCATCTCTCAAAGACCTTTGTTGTACATAGAAGGAAATATCCATCCTAACAGATTGACAGACTGTAGACAGGCACGGGAACTGATAAATGACCCAAATCTAAGGTTTGGGAAAGTTTTTATTGCCCTGACAAGGAAAACACTTAAGTACACAAGTTGGAGTCCCAACTGGACACAATCTGCTCAACCACCACAAAATGGTGATGGGACTCCATGACAATGGTATGTGTGATGCCTGTGGCGTTGAACTACAGACTTCTTTGCACTTCTTAGGCCACTGCCTGGCTCTGAACAGTCAAAGTTAAGGAATTCTTACAGACACCTTTATGGATCCTGAAAAGCTCATAACATTGAGTGTTTCTAACTTTGCATCCTTTAACCGAGGGACGAGAAGGTTTGAAAAAAGATCAGAGACTTTTGGGGCGAGCAATGGGCCCACTTAGGAGGCCCATCATCACCCCTGAGCTGTATGTATATTTCTGAGCCTACCTCCATCATCAAACAGCCACCAAACATCGATGGTGCCTTTAGGCTGCTTCTTCTTGAACTGACTGCTGGCCTCCATCAGCCTCTCGTTCAGCCTAGCCATCTGCGGGGGTGGGGGGCCGTTCATGGACACTGAGGGACACAGAGACAGAGACAGAGTTAGACCTGAGGGACAGACACCAGGGCCTGGAACAGACCCCAAAACTACTCAGGTCCAATTAAGATGTAGATGATCCACTAACGAGTGTCCCCGTCCTGCAGAGACACTGTGGTGAGACAGACACAGAGATAGGAACAGGTACAGAGACGGGGACAGGGTTAAACCTGAGGGATGGACATCAGGAACTGGAACAGACCCCAAAACTCCTCAAGTAAATTAGGATGTAGATGATCCAGTAACGAGTGTCCCTGTCCTGCAGGGACACTGTGGTGAGACAGAGACAGAGACAGGGACAGGGACAGGCCATCAGAGGAGTCAGATGCTTTTTGCTCTCTCTCCTGAACCTGTCCCTCCTTTCCTGCTTCACAGCTTTTTCAAGCCTTTCTTCTACCTATCATCTGAAAGCAAAAGGATTTATGGATCTGGTCAACTGGTCTCTGAAGGTAATCAACACTAATTTTTCCACACTGAGGTTGGAGTGAGGGGAACGTAGCTGTCCCAGTGGAATGGGTGCTGCTGTTTGGGTCAGTGATTCTTGGGGCTGGAACCTGATCTGTTTGGCACTGCTTTCCATTGAAGACGTGGAAGATTTGTATATATTTGGATTTATGATAGTTGGACTTGTGCTGATTGGCGGAGGCGGATTTCTGGCTTATCGGAAAATGAAAGCAATCCTGACAGCAGTCCGGGCCTGTGAGAARCTGTCAGAAACCTTGGATAGAATCTCCCGTACTGGAAACGCACAGACTCAGATGTTGGGGGAGTTAAGTCACAAACTGGATGTGATTCTGACGAGAATCAAAGCTCAGCAGTGTGCCCATGAGGAGTAGGATTACACCTGGGTGAAGTTTCAGATGGAAAGAGGCGCGGAGGTGATGAAATATGGAACATTCAGCATTTTTTTGCCATAGAGATGCAGTTAAGACTGTAAAGCGGCAAGAAATTCGAGGCCGCTTGTCCCAAAACAATTGTGTTYATCTTTTGGATCCCAGAAACTGCTAACCTTGGTCGGTCGGCAGGTATCAAAACTTCCCTGGAAGGATATGTCAACAAAGGCTTGATTCCCCCCTCTCCCTCTCCCCGCATCATCAGAGTGGGACCAGTCTGAAGGCTGTGGTGGTGGTGAGGGAGGAGGGGGAAACTCTGAACTCTTGTAAACTGAGCTTGGGAAGGAAAAATCTGGTTTCTGGACTCTGACAGGTCTTGGATTGGTCCAGCATGGAGTATTAACCTAAAACGTCACTGGTTCCACTGAATCCCGCCCCCATACCATGTGTTTGATCCCCAGCCCCCTCCCCTCCTTAGCCGTCTTGCTCTTGCGAGTCATTTTTTGTGCATATGATTCTGTGTTTATGAGTAAATGTAGGATCAGAACAAAATTTTAAACTCACCTATCCCATTGTGTGTTTTATTTTGCCAGCTGCTAAAGGTAGCGCGACCATGTTGCACAAGACCTGTGCATCCGTTTCCCCATGTTTGTCATGTGTGTCTTTCTTCGAACGGGTGTTTTTAACTGCAATTTTGTTCTGCATTGCATCTTTGATGTTGTGTGTGAATGACAATAAAGCTGATTCTGATTCTGACAGGTACAGAGACAGAGACAGGTACAGAGACAAAGACAGGTACAGAGACAGGGACAGATACAGAGACAGACATGGACACAGGTACAGAGACAGACAGGTACAGAGACAGAGACAGGGACAGAGACAGACATGGACACAGGTACAGAGACAGGGACAGACAGTTTAAACTCCATCAGCTGATCTGCAGGTCTTACCTCTGGTCGTGAGGACTTGTTGAGATGAGTTCCTGGACTTCCTGAAGAGGCCCTTTGTTTTCCCTCCATTGGCGATCATCTCGTTCTCCTTCTGCTCCTTCGCCGCCTTCAGCATTTCCTCTGAAACACAACCAGCTGAGCAGTCAGAGGCTGCGCTCGTCCAGCAGTCAGAGTGATGAGAACTAAATTAAAATTTGGACTGATTGTTTCTACATTGTCCTGTCCTTCATTCACCAACACATCACAGAGATTATGTTGCTTCTGATGTCTCACTCTGAATGAGTGTTTAGAAACATTTTGTTTATATTATTGAATAAACAACAGCTGCTGTCCTCGTGTGGAGGGACACCTGAAACGGACCTTCTGCCTGGACCAGATGGGACATGTCCAGTCCCTGGTTCATCCTCAGCATCACCATCCCGTACTCGAAGTCAAAGGCGTCACTGCGACAGAGAGAAGCACGAAACCTCAGAGCGGTTCTATCAAACAGCTTCCAGGTTTGTCTGAGACTTACTGCAGGACTCCCACATAACTCTGCACCTCCTCTGCTCCCGCCGTCCTCCAGTTCTTCTTGAAGCCCACCATCAACGTGTTGGGCTTCATACGGCCGAGACCAGAGGCCTGAGGGCAAGAGACAAACCTGAATGAGCCGAGAACCTCCAGAACAGGAAGTCTGGGACAGAACTGTTCAGGGACCAGTTTGTTAAGCAGTCCAGTTTTATTATGTTCTTATCTCAGAGAATGATTGAGTCATAAAAATGTTTTCCTCCTCGTTAACGCTCTCCTCGTTAACTCTCTCCTCGTTAACTCTCTCCTTGTTAACTCTCTCCTGTCTGCTACCACATCAGACCCAGGTCCTGACAGAGTCCATCAGAACAGGTCATCCATAAGACCAGCTTCTGATAAGAGCTGCAGGTTAAATTTTAATCAAGTCAAAACTTTACTATTGTTTTTATCTTTTTTACAAGATTTAATTAAACTACAGAGTCTGACCGCCGAATGACAGCTGAAGTTTGATGAACAAGATAAAACTGAGCCTTTAAACTTCAACGTAGAAGAATGTTAGTTAAAACTGGCAGAATGTTTGCTTAAAGTAGCAGAATAGTAGCTAACATTAGCAGAATACTAGCTAAAGTAGGAGAATGGTTAGTAAAAGTRGCAGAATGGTAGCTAAAACTAGCAGAATGTTATCTGAAACGAACAAAATTGTAGCTAAAACTAGCCGAATAGTAGCTAAAGTAACAAAATGGTAGCTAAAACTAGCAGAATGTTAGCTTGAAGTAGCAGCATGGTAGCTAAAACTAGCAGAATCGTATCTTAAACTAGCAGAATGTTAGCTTAAACTAGAAAATTATTTTTAAAAGTAGCAGAATGGTAGCAAAAGTAGCCGAATGCTAGCTAAAGTAGAAGCATGGTAGCTAAARCTAACAGAATGTTAGCTAAAATGACCAGAATGTTAGATAAAACCAGCAAAATAGTAGCAAAAGTAGCAGAATGTTAGCTTAAACTAGCAGAATGGTAGCTAAAACTAACAGCATTGTAGCTTAAACTATCAGAATAGCAGCTAAAGGATAATCAGAAGAAGAGTAGCTGGTGTGATGCTGACTCAGCGATCAGGCTCACCTGCATCAGGGTCTCACTTCCCTCTCTGAAGTCGTCACAGGCCACAGCAGCATAAAAGGCTTTACGTTTGGTTTTATTGAGCCACAGTTGGTTCCTCTCCATCCCAGCGTTCATCTCCAGGAGAGTCTCTGACCTCGGGCCCTGAGAGGGTCACAAAACAAGACTTTTTAAAGTCTGAAGTTTGATCTGTGATGTTCAGAAGAAGTGCCGATGTCAGCACTCTGAGCAGTTTTAATGAGCAGCTCTTCACTATCAGACCAGGTTCAATAGAAGAAAGCAGATTTCTGAGAACAGTCGGATTATGACCTACAACAAAGACTTCACAGGTCAGGCAGAGTCCATAGTTCTTGGTCATGGAGTGAGCCAAGTCCAGGAGAGCCGGTCTGGTCTTTGCTGACCCTGTTAGAGCCAAGATCTGTGGCCTGACAAACAAACAAAAACAAATAACTGCTACAGTTATGAAGAATAATTTTTAAAGAAAACAGGGCTTGATCCCAGAGCTGGTCTGGTCCTCACCAGGTTTTAAAGGTTCAAACCTGACCCGGTTCTTACCTGAAGTTCTTGACGTGGTCTTCAACACCAGCCAGAGACAGAGCGTTGCTGACTGCGCTCACGAAGGTCACGGCCTGCGTGGATGAGCCCCAGTTCACATCTGCAGGTGAACCCAAAGGTTAGACCCTCCCACAGGCAGGGACCACATTAGGACCACGTCAGGACCTTGTAAAGGAGCTTACCTGGTTTCTTCACGGTGACGTAGACGTAGAGCAGGATCTCGATCCCATATGTGAGCAGAGCAGCCCACCAATTGATGACGAACATGACCACACAGCAGAGCAGAGCCCCCAGTAGAGACAGCCACATGTTGTAATATTTATACGCTGGCCTCCAACCTGAGGACAGCAGCAGAGGACAGAACTGAAGACAGGACCACCAAGAGTCCACGAGTCCTGAAAACCACTCTAAAGACCTGGATTACTGTCAGACGGTGGTTTTACTAGATTCAGAGTCTGCAGGTTTCACAGACGGCTGTCAGAAACTCACCTGGAGACCTGGCGTAGGATGCATGGAAGCAGGAGAAGTTGATGAGGGCGTATGATGCCAGGAAGAAGTTGGAGATGATTGGAGCGATGGTGTTCAGGTTACCTTCAAAGAGCAAGACCAAAGATTTAATCAGAGACAAGTCTTCATCTGACACAGCTGCCGGATCAACCAGGGACCTTTTAGGTAGAGTTTGCATGTTCTCTCTGTGCATGTGTGGGTTTTCTCCTGTTTCCCCCCACAGACCAGAAACATGACTGTTAGGTGTTAACTCTAAACTGTCCCTAGATGAGAGAGGAATGGTTGTTTGTCTCTATGTGTCCCCGTGATGGACTGGAGACCTGTCCAGGTGTCCCTGTGATGGACTGGAGACCTGTCCAGGTGTCCCAGTGATGGACTGGAGACCTGTCCAGGTGTCCCCGTGATGGACTGGAGACCTGTCCAGGTGTCCCCGTGATGGACTGGGGACCTGTCCAGGTGTCCCTGTGATGGACTGGAGACCTGTCCAGGTGTCCCTGTGATGGACTGGGGACCTGTTCAGGTGTCCCTGTGATGGACTGGGGACCTGTCCAGGTGTCCTTATGATGGACTGGAGACCTATCCAGGTGTCCCTGTGATGGACTGGAGACCTGTCCAGGTGTCCCTGTGATGGACTGGGAACCTGTCCAGGTGTCCCTGTGAAGGACTGGAGACCTGTCCAGGTGTCCCTGTGATGGACTGGGGACCTGTCCAGGTGTCTCTGTGATGGACTGGAGACTGGTGACCCTGAAAGGAAGAAATGGGTAAAGATGATTGATGTTCATGAAGAACAGAGACTGAGATCTACAGACGGATCGGTGCAGGTTCTGCAGGATTGTGGACTCTGTTCTGGTTTGTCTACGTTCCTGTTCTCACCTATGCTTTGAACTCTGGGTGGTGCCAAACAGACCTCAGATCCTGGACATCCAAATCCAGTTTTCTCTGCAGGGTAGCTGGACTCTCTTAGAGACAGGCTGAGAGGTTCAGTTCTCCAGAAGAGACTCAGAGTAGATCTGCTGCTCCACATCCAGAGGAACCAGCTGAAGAGGTTCATCTGGTCAGTATGGACCCTGGATGTCTCCAGAGGGAGGAGTTCTGGAAATGTCCAACTGGTAGGACACCCTGGAGAGACTTTTAGTATTTCTCAATTCATGGTGTGCAGCCAATGTTGGCCGCATTTGTCACTGGGGACACCTTGGAGTCCTCCCAGAAGATGTGGAAGAGGAAAGAGAGGTCTGCACCTGCTGTTCCTCTGACCCGGTTCCAAACCAAGCCTCAGATAATGGATGGATTTTGGTTTTAGGGACAGTCCRTGTTTGTTAATCAGAGCTGAACTCACCAATGAGGATGAAGGCCACAGAAATGATGAAGGTCAGGATGTAACCTCGGATCGGCTCATTGTTCTTGCCGTGTCCTTTGGCGAAGAAGTAGAGAGCTTTATAAATGTTGTCTTTGCACAGAGCCTGAGGAAGAAACACCGATTGAATCAGAGGTGCAGCAGGTTTTACGTTTTCCTTCCACCCGGGTCACATAAACCCACTTGCCTGGAAGACTTTGGGGGCGCTCACGAGAGAGGCCAGAGCCGAGGAGAGAGTGGCTGAGAAGGTTCCTGCGATGATGAGAGGTCCAAAGCCGGACACCATGGTCATCACCTGGACCATACGGGATCAGAACCAAGCATTAAACATTCAAACTTTTAAAAACTTTTCTCTGCAGGTGAGTTTCATACCTGAAAGTTGTTCATCAGGCCAAATTTACAGGGTCCTGTTTCGCAGGACGTAAAGTTGTAACCAAGTTCACAGGCGGACACAGCAGAACCATTACAGGGAGAACCGGGAGTGACCAGGTCCGTTGTGTTTCCTGTGGCGTCTCGGACAGTGGTAGCAGCTGGACAGTTAAAGAAAGAAAAGATTTGTTGTGGGTGAACATCTGCCAGGAGAGGTTCTRTTGGTTTGAGCCAGAAAACTTTCTGGATGTTTCCTTACCGACACAAAGGGCCACTCCCAGGTAGGTGACCCCCGTGATCAGGATGGCCAATAGGGTACCTTTGGGGATGGCAGCCTGGGCRTCCTGTTGAATACCAAGGGTTAAACACAAACCCCCAGTCTGAACTGAGACCATACTGCTAGGTCACATTTTACCCGTAAGTCTCCGGAGATGTTGGCTCCGGCCAGGATTCCTGTCGCCGCGGGAAAGAAGATGGCAAACACCGAAAAAAAGGTTTCGCCGTCTCTAAAAGCTGGCGTGAAATTTTCCCTGAAGATGTTGGCTGTAAAAAAAATCAAACAATATTAATAAAGGCAGATAAATTAGAATATATTTAATGATGTTTGTATTAAATTTACTTTGATAACTGAAGAAGCCTTTAGATTTCTTATCTTCGGTTGCAGGAATAGCCGTTCCTACAAACACGTTCACTATGGCCACCAGCAGGATGACCAGCAGGACTATCTGGGCCTGTCAAAACAAAGAACAATCCAGATTAAGGTTCATGTTACACCCAATCAACAGAAAGCAGAACCTTCATTTCACCTTTGCTTCCCACTCCATTCCAGCAACAGAAATCCCCAGCAGCAGCACGACGGTGATGCAGCCGATGATCCTGATGTCGTTTATTTCGTCCACCATCAGCGAGGCGTGCTCCTGAGGACAGACAGGAAGTTAGGCTAAACGTACGGTAGCGTGCACAAATCTTCATCGATCACCTTCAGTCACACCTTCAATAAATCCACCACGGTCTCTGCAAACCCCACCACATACATGGCTACAGCCACGGCGTTGGCAAAGGCAAAAATGAGCCCAATGGACCCCCCGAATTCTGGTCCCAAACTGCGCGAGATCAGGTAGTAAGCCCCTCCTGAAAGAACATTAGGAACACAGTTTACATGCTTGTTAATGCTAACGCTAATTCTGCTAATGTTAAATATACTGATGCTAATGGTAATTCTCCAACTGCTAAATGTACTGATGCTAATGCTAATTGTGCTAATGATAAATATACTGATGCTAATGCTAATTTTCCTACTGCTAACTGTACTGATGCTAATGCTAATTCTGCTAATGCTAAATATACTGACGCTAATGCTAGTTCGGTTTGAATGGTGAAAATGTGCAGATGTTAATGCTAATTCTAATTCAGCTACTTTTAAATGTACTGATGCCAAAGCTAATTCTACTTTTAAATGTACTGATGCTAATGCTAATTCTGCTACTGTTCATGTTAATTTTAGTGATTCTGATTGAATATGCAAATCTTAGTTCAAGCTAGCATTCTACTCAATTTAGCTAGCCTTTTGATGCTTTCAGTTAGCCACTTAACTTTTAGATGTAACTTTTTAAACATTCAAGTTGTTTTTTTTTCTGCATAAATGTAAATTCTCTAGTTATAATGGACTTTTTATGGTACAAACTGTTTATAACAAACATAAATCACAAGAAGAAGAAGAACACTGGTGAAATAAAAGAAYGTGAAGTATAAGGTGAAAATTATTTTTAAGATAGTTTTGCAGAAATCAAAGTGAATGAAAATATTATTTGAAGTAATTGTGTCATTTTGCTCTGGAGTTTGAAAGTCTGGATTTAGAAAAATTAGATGGATTTAAGCCTGGATTAATCTGAGTAAACTGCTTTAAAATAATATTTACATTGAAAGTTTTTGCTCCTGTAATGATTGTAAAACGTAATGATCGTTCTGTAGACAGTTCCCATAGTAAAGTGTGTTTAAATGTTGGGTAATGTGCAGCAGAATCATGTTTTGTCAGAAATCTGTTAGAGTTCATCTGAAGGCTGATATCTGTGGTGGATGATTAATCCTCACATCACTGATAGATTGATTTTATGTCAGGCTGAGCTGTAAAAGGAGGAGTGAAGTATCCCGAGGTGATATTCAAGGTTCTACAAACTCTGTCCTGAAAGATTTTTCTGTCAGAGTGAATGTGACTCCATTATCTCCRTTATCTGACACCATCTTTTCATAAATAATCTTTCAGCGGCAGCAGGTCATAAACGAGATTCTGTGATGATAGTTCAGTCGATATGTGTGTTCATTATCCTGGCTGTAACTGTGGAGCTGTGACCCGAGACTGGATGTTCTGACCCACCTCCTCGGACCACTCCGTTGGTACAGATGGCCGACATGGAGAGGCCCGTGATGGTGGTGACCACACAGCTGAGAGCGATCACCACGATTCCCAGACCTGAAAACAAACATCAGTTACTGTCAGCATTTACAGCTTTGTTTCATCTGAACAGAAAGTCACATGACCTATTTTAGCTATGCAGGCCTTGAAACCTTCGGCTCATTGGCTGCTGTCATTTTGGTTTTACTAGCTTTAAGCAACTGATCTGCTTGTTACAGCTCTAAACAACCARTCTGCTCATTTTAGCTGGTGCCTATAGTCTTGATCATTTTAGCTTTCAGCTTCAGTTTTGTTGCTTTTAGCTACAGCTTTGTTGATTTTAGCTGCATTTTTGTATATTTTAGCTACAGTTTTGTTGCTTTCAGCTTCAGTTTTGTTTTGTTTTACCATTTTTTTTGCTTTCAGCTACTCTTTTATT
Source organism: Austrofundulus limnaeus (assembly GCF_001266775.1). Classification (NCBI taxonomy): domain Eukaryota; kingdom Metazoa; phylum Chordata; class Actinopteri; order Cyprinodontiformes; family Rivulidae; genus Austrofundulus; species Austrofundulus limnaeus. Next base: position 368,640 of record NW_013952915.1, on the reverse strand, counting down.
GATTTTAGCCACAATTTTGTTGCTTTCAGCTACTGTTTTATTGATTTTAGCTACAATTTTGTTGCTTTCAGCTACTGTTTTATTGATTTTAGCTACAATTTTGTTGCTTTCAGCTACTGTTTTATTGATTTTAGCTACAATTTTGTTGCTTTCAGCTACTGTTTTATTGATTTTAGTTACAATTTTGTTGCTTTTAGCTACTATTTTGTTGTTTCAGCTTCAGTTTTGTTGCTTTTAGCTTCAGTTTTGTTGCTTTTAGCTACAGGTGTTACCTTTTAGCTACAGTTTTATTGATTTTAGCTTCAGTTTTGTTGATTTCAGCTTCAGTTTTGTTGATTTCAGCTTCAGTTTTGTTGCTTTTAGCTATAGCTGTGTTACCTTTAGCTACAGTTTAACTTCCTGGTAAAAGTTGCAGTATTTAAAGCCGATGTTTGGGATGCGTCTCGTTGGACTCACCCCAGCCGGCCTGACCGAAGACCCAGGACAGGCGGATGAACAACATGACCCCCCAGATGTTCAGCATACATCTCACCTGTGGACGATAAAGGAAGGGGTCAAAGGTCAAACCTGAAGCCCCTCCAGCAGGGTTTCCCAAAGTCAGGGTCCAGACCCCACTGTGGGTCATTGGAAAAACAAGGGCCACAGATAAACTAAATTATTTGTGCAAAATGATCATTATTGGCAGTACTTTACCAAAGAACAAATCCAGTTTCATAAATAATATTRTAAGTCTTAAATCTGGGCCTTTGTTTGGAACTGTGGTGGGCTACGATTGCCGACTTAAATCTGCATCATTTGGAGACCCGGACCTCTGCTACTGATCTACAGAGTCCTGTTCAGGGAGCCAAACTCACCAGAACTCCTCTGATCCAACCAAACTTGATGGCTCCTTTGTTTTCAGGAACAGCTGACTCCAGGTCGTCTGTGGGGGTCCCATTGCTGTCCTCCCCATCGTCATCCACCGTCTCAGGAACATCGATGGCTCCGTTCTTTGGGGAGAAATTCAAAAGAGGCTCAGAGGAGAAACTAGAACAGTTCTGGAATGACTGCAGGCTGAGCAGAAGAAACCAGAGCAGTTTGTCCCGTAGAGGACATCTGAGGTCCTGTCTTCTGTGAGACAACTAAGACTTTAGGAGGATGGTGAAAAGCTTCCTTCTTTTTCCACACGTCCATCTTTGGTGCCATAGTTTCATCTGTCTGATTGATCAAAGATTATTTCCTTCAGCTCCTGTTTKAGCAGATCTTAGTTTTATATTCACACATTCAGAAGCARCTCTTTAATCCACGCTGTAAACCTGACTGACCTTTGACCTCCTGTCTGTGGGAACGCTTGATAAAACCAATAAAAAGCTCTGAGGTKTTCTTCAAATAACTTCTTATCTGTGTTCTCCTTCAGTGTTACTGGTTCAGAGATAAAGAGATGAAATGGAAGCTCTGTGAGGTGTTTTAATAATTAAACTTTTCCTCCACTCACCTTCTGGAAGACGTCGTGCAGCTCCTGCAGGGACGGCCTCACGGCTCGCTGTCCGCTCACGCTGCCGGCGTTACGGTAAAAGTCAATGTTGGGTACCCGGTCTAAGGTGTCGTGACCGAAGGCGCTGATCACAGAGGGCCGGACATTCCGGTGGTCCTCGTTGGAGAAGTTTGTCTCCTGGTAGACCGGAGGGTCATCCAGGGTGGGATCATAACTGGAGTTAACGTGCCCGCCTCCATTAGACTTGATCCTCTCCATCACAGATGCAGCAAATGATTCTCAGCGTCAACAAAGTCAAATATCTGAGCACGTTTGAGCCTTTCAGACATCCAGGAGTTTTAGATCTGAGGTCTTTGTTGATCTATAGATCTGCTTCTGCTGAGCTCAGATTCTCACATATGAACTTGGTGTTTGTCCCATCAAACYTCTGCTTTTATATTCAGGGTCATTCATTGACTGACAGCTATTGGTCAGCACTTTGGATCAACCCTCAGAAACCCAAGGAAGGGGTCAGATATGCCCTCCATCCCAGGGGCACAAAGACATTGCTTAACCATTAACCAGGTCATAAATGGCAGAAGCAAGATAAAGGTGCTCATTGCCTGAGTTCTGGAGAATTTATTACTAAAATTATATTCTGAAGTGTACATGTTGTTCTGTAACTGAGTTTATAAGGAGTCTTTCCTCAGATCTACAGGTGAATCAACAGGAAACAAACGTGTGGAGGTTTCCATCAGAACAAAACACAAAGAACAAAGCAGGAAAAGTTTCAAGGTTTTATTGTGTTCATGATGCAAATGACCAGACCACAGAGGAAAATCTGCAAAATCACAAAGCCCAGACTCAGACTGAAATACTGCATCGATAAATGTTCTGTGATCATATTTGAATGAATTTGTTTGTGACAGCAGAACGTTAGCCAACACTGGAGCAAAGAACAGATTTATGAGGAAAATTAGAGTTAATGTAGGACCAGGAATTACAGGAACAAGCCCGAGGCACTCCACATGACTTCTAAAGAGCCGTTAAAGGAGCTCTTAACGAGTAAACTTCCTTATTACTGAAACACCTCAGTGATTTATGTTGGCAGTGAAAGGCTGGATAATAAGTTCAGATCTGACCTTGGCTGCGCTGCTCGCTGACAAAAGAAACATGTTTTTATCTGCAGACTGAAGAGAGGCCTGCAGCAGCACAGGACTCATCAGGGTCCAAACAAAGCTGCCACTTCTCTGCACATATTACACATTCTGCAGTCAGACATGCTGGAGGAAGAGAAATGTGTCCACAATGAACAAAGCACCTGCTAAAGTCCTCTCTAACCTTCAGCTTCTTAATCAGACCTCAGCAGGTGTTTGATTTTTACAGCTAATGAGGACATTAATCCTCTGCTCAGTGGCTCCAGCTCACTGTCAGATTTAAACCTTGTTTTCTTGTTAAACAAAGTCAGGACATGTCTCACGCTTCTCTGGACTTCTGGAAACACTGCATCTGTCCTGAAACACTGCATCTGTCCTGAAACACTGTATCTGTCCTGAAACACTGCATCTGTCCTGAAACACTGCATCTGTCCTGAAACACTGCATCTGTCCTGAAACACTACATCTGTCCTGAAAAACTACATCTGTCCTGAAACACTACATCTGTCCTGAAAAACTACATCTGTCCTGAAACACTGCATCTGTCCTGAAACACTGCATCTGTCCTGAAACACTGCATCTGTCCTGAAACACTACATCTGTCCTGAAAAACTAC
>NW_013952915.1:360375-362471 GCF_001266775.1 Austrofundulus limnaeus | reverse complement strand
ATCTGTCCTGAAACACTGTATCTGTCCTGAAACACTACATCTGTCCTGAAACACTACATCTGTCCTGAAACACTGCATCCATCTTCTAGAAACTGATTCTGCATAAATAAATGAAACAATAAGGTAAATTACAAATTTTATTTCAGCTGTTGTTGTTGCTGGTAATAGCTTATCATATAAATTAGAATTAAACTTTATCTGTCAAATAAAATAATTTTAAAAAATGTTTTCCTTGTTTAAAAGTAACTGAGGTCATCTCATAGTGACACTTTTCTGAACATTAAACACTTTTTTATTTGTTCACATTTAAATATTTTATGGAAAATAAACCTTTTTTTAAAAGAACTCTCGCCTTCAACAAACAGTGAAGGATATCCAAGAATTAGACGTATTAACTCACAGAAAAGAACMGATTTGAATCAATTTAAAGTAAATGATTAAACATAACAGCTTTTTAATCATTAATAGTTATTAAAGATTAGGACGTGTCACGGTCAGTGAAGACGAATGTCTCCGTCCAGACAGGGGCTGAGACGTTGCTGAAAGTGTTAATGTTCATCAATCACAGCCTCAGGTCTAACAGATTTAACACAAAAAGACAAATTCATTTCATTTTCTGCAGAAATATMGTGTGAATTACTCCTGAACACTTAATGAGATTAACACAAGCTAAAAGCTACAGGCAGCAGAACAGCAGTCAAATGCTGAGGAATAAAATATTAGCTTGAGACTGCAGAACGGTGGCTAAAACAAAATAAATGCTAAAAGAAGTACAGTAACTAAAATGAGTAGTAAAAACATACTACAAAATAGTGGCTAAAGCTAAAAGGAGCAGTTCAGTAGCTAAAAATGTTCCTTGTAGCTAAAATAAAAAAATTGAAAGTTAATATGAACATAACTGTAGCTAAAAATTTTGACTATTTTAAGTCTGAAATTATTAAATAAAACAACTACAGTTAGTAAAATTGATGCTAATAAGATGAAARGAGTAGCAGCAAGTAGCTGACTCAGCATTTATACAGTAGTTACACGATCACCACTTTAAACACCTAACTGTCTAAATCCATTTTTGGAAATTGCCTTAAAGCCATAAATAAAAACATCACAGCACAAATATGACTGCCATTGTTAAATGTTCATTTTAACTTCGGGTCKTATCAGAACAAATCAAGGACAGAACCAGTGAGGTCAGAAGAACACGAGTTATAAAACTAATGTTTGATAATCAACAAAGTTCAGCTCCATTATTCTGCATCTTATAAACCAGCGCTCAGGACGTTAATGCTCGTAAATAATGACAGGAATAAAACGCTGCAGGACAGAGACCAAACATTCACACCTGTCCTTGCTTCAAYTAAAGCTTAAAACTAACATCAAACATGACCTGTCAGCTCTCAGATGCTGGCYGAGGATGACTCTCARCTACCACCTCTCAGTATCTCAGTCTGAATGAATTCACTATCGTGATGCTCAGCATGGCTCCTGGTGACAGACTGAAGGTTTGATGCAATCTGCTGCTTAAATACCTTTAACTGTCCTGCTGCCCTGGGGTCAAAACAACCAGGACCCCGTTAAGACGTAGACCACGTGGATCAGTGGTCTCCATGTTAAGATGTAGACCACGTGTCATTAGTCTCCATGTTAAGACGTAGACCACGTGGATCAGTGGTCTCCATGTTAAGATGTAGACCACGTGTCATTAGTCTCCATGTTAAGACGTAGACCACGTGGATCAGTGGTCTCCATGTTAAGATGTAGACCACGTGTCATTAGTCTCCATGTTAAGACGTAGACCACGTGGATCAGTGGTCTCCATGTTAAGATGTAGACCACGTGTCATTAGTCTCCATGTTGAGACGTAGACCACGTGGTTCATTGGTCTCCATGTTAAGACGTAGAACTCCTGGGTCAATGGTCTCCATGTTAAGATGTAGACCACGTGTGTCATTAGTCTCCATGTTGAGACGTAGACCACGTGGTTCATTGGTCTCCATGTTGAGACGTAGATCTCCTGGGTCAATGGTCTCCATGTTAAGATGTAGACCACATGGGTCAATGGTCTCCATGTTAAGATGTAGACCACATGGGTCAATGGT
>NW_013952915.1:350419-357448 GCF_001266775.1 Austrofundulus limnaeus | reverse complement strand
CGTCATGGCAATGCACACACATACAGACAGACACACACACACACACACACACACACACATACACACAGACAGACACACACACACACACACACAGACAGACACACACAGACACACAGGTGCTCTAACGTTTCTAGATGAAGGCACAGAAACCCATTGAAGGTCACAGTAAGGCAGATTCACAGCACTAAGGAGGAGGAGTCCWTCAGAACAGAACCGGCCCAGATTCCAGCAGTCCTCTGGAAGAACGAGCGCCGGAGGAAAAGACTGAAGATGTTCGAGGACAGAGGAGGAAGGTGTTCATGTGTCGAGTTGACCTCTGACCTTTGATCTTTAACAGGAAATGAAGCTCCTGAGGATGAGGAGCGACGGCTGAAAAGTTCTTTGTTTTTAAACTTTATTTCCTTTAAAGTTTGTTGTTTGTCWCACCAGAGAGGAAGAGGACGATTTGAAGAACTCCATCCTTTCTTCAGGATCCTCTCACTTCAACCAGCTGCAGAGATCTGAGAACTCRTTTTGCTTCGTTTAGAAACAGAAAGACCAAAGAAATCAGTTTGTTCAGTTGCCTCTTTGTTGCGCAACTTTCAAACCCAGAGCATCAACAGTTGTCTCTTTGAGACAGAGTCTGAGGAGGCCAGCAGCTGAGCCGCCTCCAAAATGTCCTCAGAGCGTCTATGTTTAAAGACACTTCCTGGTTTTACTTTAACAGGTTTAAAAAATTGTGCAACAAATTTTCTTTCAGATTATTTACAAAGTTGTCATCTCAGACACATCTCTAATTTGTTCTGTCTTAAACCCTTCTGCGTTATGTCTCGGGTGTCTCAAACCCGTCTCAAAGGCTAATCTCAAACCTGTCTCAAAGAAAAATCTCAAACCTGTCTCAAACATGTCTCAAAGGCTAATCTTAAACATGCCTCAAACCCATCTCAAACCTGTCTCAAATGCCAATCTACCTGTCTCAAACTTGTCTGGAACTCGTCTCAAACCTGTCTCAAACTTGTCTGGAACTCGTCTCAAACCTGTCTCAAACTTGTGTGGAACTCCCCTCAAATCTGTCTCAAAAAAGAATCTCAAACCTGTCTGGAACTTGCCTCTAACCTGTCTCAAACCCATCGCTAACCAGTCTAGAACTCGTCTGTAACCAGTCTGGAACTTGTCTCAAACCTGTCTGGAACTCATCTCTAACCAGTCTGGAACTCATCTCTAACCTGTCTGGAACTCATCTCTAACCAGTCTGGAACTTGTCTCTAACCAGTCTGGAACTCGTCTCTAACCAGTCTGGAACTCGTCTCTAACCAGTCTGGAACTCGTCTCTAACCTGTCTGGAACTCATCTCAAGCCCGTCTCCGTTTGTTCTGGGAGTCTCAGACCCACCTCTAATCTATCTCAAACCCAAGTTTTGTCCTGGATGTCTCAAGAACTGGAGCTGTGTTCTGCAGCCCCTAAAGTCCAGACCCAGAAAGCAGATTGATGATATGTTTAGTATTTCAGTCCATGCTGGACCCAGCAGAACCTAACCGTTTAAAAACAAGGCATCGGGACATTTTCTGTTGGCTGAAAACGTTTTGCTTCTCATTCAAATGAAAAGTGCAGAATTGAAAGCTTTGATCTGTTTCTCACAAACACTCAGAATTTATCCGACGGCAACAAAAACATTCAGCAACAGTTGCAGCCCGGTGAGGGAGTCCCTCAGGTACCCTGTTTCTACCTGTTCACATTCTTGTGCTGAACCCTCCTGCTGTGCAAAGCTGYGACCAGTTTGTCCACAGAAAGGATCTTGTCCCTGAGTCTTCACTGTCCCCGACCCTGTCCCACAGAATCCRCCTCTGAAAGACATCCAACATGGAGGTTTGTGTTAAAGGAGCTCCAGCCAAGTTGTGAGTCAGTCGATGAKCTAAACGGGTCTCAGCTGAAGGGCGGAGGAAGTGACCCAGCAGCTGTAAACCTTCCTGTCACATCRCAGAGAGACGCCGAGTGGACGCTCAGCTCTTCCTGTCCCTGGCTTTTAGGTCAGGGCGTACTCGAACGTCCCCTTCTCCAGCCCCTCAATGCCGTCGGCCCAGTTAGAGGAGGGCATGCTGCTGTAAGGGTCCAGCAGGATCCTGAAGCAGCGGACTATCAGCAGCCCCAGGAAGACCAGCAGCATCCCCACGAAGGCGAACGCCGTCTTCTGCTCCAGAGTCAGAGAGTGCGCYATCACGTCGTTCCCGTTCATGGCAGCGAGCGAGTGGTTGAAGTGCAGGCTGCTCATGGTGAAGCCACATCCAGGAGCCTCAGGTCTGGTCTGACGGGGCCTGCATGTTACCTGGACACACGGGACACAGGTGTCTCTGAYTGGAGCTGGCAGATCCTCCTGGTCTTTTACCTGTTAGAGCTCATGGAGGACTACAGGTGTGCAAAACTGCACAATCTGGTCTGGATCTGATCAAAATACTGAAATTAATCTGAGGTTTCACCAAGAACAGCGGTGTGCGTCATCATTAATACGCTAAATAAACTTTTATTAAACGATTCATATTTAACTGAATATTTACAGGTTAAAACTCGGGACATAAAAACTTTTCTGTGAAAATAAGTTGTGAATGCTAAGAGCTGAACAACTTTGAGTTCTTTCAGTTAAAATAAGCAGGACACAAGCTAAAGGAGCAAAATGCTAGTTTGAGGTAGGCCAGTTCTGGAGTTTAGCATTGGTTTAAAGCTAAAGGTAGCAAAACAGCTAAAATAAATAAACACTCTTAAGTATACAAAAGTGCTAACTAACGCTAAAAAGCACAAAATATTGCTAAAAATAGAAAAATGTTTGATAAAAGAAGAAAACTGCTAGCTAAAAAAAACAAAACTCTAGTTAGAAGCTGAAAGTGTCAGAATGTTAGCTAAAAGTAGCACATGTTAAACAAAATCGTACAAGGCTACGTAAAAGTAGCAAGTCTACGGAGCCCACGAGGGGACATGGGGGGATTTTTTTCTTTTGCGTTTCCACAAAATACTATTGCGTTACCTCGCAAAATTGTTTCGCGTTCCCACGCAAAAGTTTGTTTGTACATGAACTGAATTAAATCAGACTTTTATTTTGAAATATCCGGTTACCAAAACAGGATGTGTCGCCACATGTTTGTGACATTGACATTGATGTTGCGTGGCTGCACTGTGTTAAAATATCTTCATGTGACATACATGTGTGTCTGTGTGATATATTCATTGTGAAGCTGAATTAAAGCAGTARGCTAACTCACTAATGGTGAACATGTGAGTTTGTTAATAAACCGGCAGCACAACAGTGATWAACAACTTTTGCGAGGGAAYGCRAAAGAAAAAAATCTCCCATGTCMCCTCGCGGGCTCCGTACAAGTCACTGGCTTAAAGCTAAAACTGGATAAACATTAGCTAAAATACAAAAACACTCAAATATGCAAAAGTGCTAACTAATGCTAAAAAGCACAAATATAGTTATAAACAGAAAAATATTTGCTAAAAGAAGGAAAATGCTAATTAAATAATGCTAGCTGAAAATTTTTAGCAAAACTCTAGTTAAAAGCTGAAAGTATCAGAATATTAGCTAAAAGTAGCATAATGCTAAATAAAGTTTTAACAGGCTAGGTAATAGTAGGAAGACACTGGCTTAAAGCTAAAACTGGGAAAACTTTAGCTAAATGCTAAGTGGAGTAAAACTCTAGCTGAAAGTATCCAGATGCTAACTACCTGCTAAAAGAAACATAACTGAGGCTTYAGATGCTGAATCAAAATTCACACAAATAAAATGACAGACAYGGAGGTCTGGAGACGAGTCCAGCTCTGCAGAGGACAGCTAACATGAGCAGAGACTGAAGCTGGGGTCTTTGGTCCCACATGGACCCCCCAGGACCAGCTGGTCCACACAAACATGCAGACTCAGAACGCCACGTCTCCTGAGGCTGCAGTCCAACATGTCTACCTGTTGCATGTGAGCAGACTCATCCTGTCACTAATTAAACAACAAAACCCGCTGGACCGGTCTGGTCCCACGAGTCCTGAGGCCAGATGTTGGACATGAAGCAGCAGGTGTCTCAGGTGACATGTCAACAATAAACAGAAACAAAGAGAGACCAGGACACGGGGACGACAGGGAGGACACTGCACTGAGACGTGGGGAGGGAGGGGACAGAAAGACTGCAGTGAGACGTTCAGGAGGACGATCAGGGCTCTCACCATCGTTCTGCAGACATCCTTACAGACCTGTTGCTGCCGTTTGTTTCCAACAACTCCTCCTTGGAGCTGTGAGACGTGTGTCCATTGGTCCGTCCATCACTGCGGTTCTGTCTCTGGTCTTCAGCCTGTTAGAGGAGGGGGTCTTCAGAGGGACGCAGCTCCTGTCCTGCTGCTGCTTTACTCTCTGCCTCCTCATTATCATTCAGTTTCTCTGTCTGTGTGTTGAAGCAGGCTGCTGCTGCTGCTGCTGCTGCTGCATGGCAACCACTTGTTAGTCTCACTCATTCACAGCAGCATCACAGGACGGATGCAGCAGAAGGATTCTGTCCCGTCTCCAGAACCTGGCAGGGGATCCRACCGTCTGACCGCCTCGGGCTGAAGAAGGCTGCTGCAGACCGGCGCAGCGTTCTCTCCCCTCTCAGCTGGACGTGCTGCAGTTTGCTGTGGACAAATGAAATTAGCTGCTCTGCTTGTAGACAACCTGCCCTGAGCAGGCTGAAGACAAGATTTCATCTGAGGACATCTGGGAGCAGCTCAGGACACAGCAGAGACACGCAGAGAGACAGAGCTGAGCCTCGTCCTCTCACAGGAGACAGAAACACTGAAGAGACAAAAAGAGACAAACACGTCAACACACCTGTTACAGGTGAGGAGACCAGAGGACCTGAGGAGACCAGATCTGGAGGACCTGAGGAGACCAGAGGACCTGAGGAGACCAGAGGACCTGAGGAGACCAGAGGACCTGAGGAGGACCAGATCTGGAGGTCTGTCTCATTCTGGTCTGATGGATGATTCTAGATGATCTAAGATCTGTAGATTATTTTCTGCATCGATGGAGTTTTTCCAACAGAAACTAGAGTCACTAATGCACCCTCATACCATCAGAGAGGCAGGCTTTTGGACTTTAAGCTGATACAGGCTGGATGGTGTCCTCTACAGASGATGAGGTCTCTGTGGTCTCAGATTTGTACCGGTCCGACCTCAGAACAGATCTTTGACAGACAGACCGGTGCAGGTCAGGGTGGTGGACTCTGGTCTGGTCTGCAGGTCCTGCAGGACTGTGGACTCTGGTCTGGTCTGCAGGTCCTGCAGGACTGTGGACTCTGGTCTGGTCTGCAGGTCCTGCAGGACTGTGGACTCTGGTCTGCTGTGGTCCAGAGGAGCTGTTTGTTTGATTGAGCGCAGGCAGGTCGTCTGAGCCTGTTAGGACTTATCTGATCTGTGGAGGGCCAGAACAAACCCTCAGACCTTCATCAGACTCAAAGTTCAGGACTCAGACCTGTCCTGGCTCAGAGACAGCAGCTGTTAGACTAACGAACTGTGATATTAACGAGATAATTTCTGTGAAACAGACGACAGGTCAGGAGCACACAGTGAGACTGTAAAACACCTGTTCTGATAAGACCTGCAGATAAGAGACTGGACTGGACCAGGTGGAACAGGCTTCATTTTTATTTTGTTTACTTTATTACTATTATTATGATTATTGCTTTTTTTAGTTGATGATGATGATGATGATGATGATGATGATGATGATGATGATGAAAGCCTTTATTGTCATCATTTGCACAATGAAATTACATTTAAGAGCACCCATTCAGGAAGACACGACACAAACATGGAACAGGTGGTCCTGCAGAAACCAGCAGGGGTCGCTGTACCTTTAAAAAGACTTGGAGTGCACACAACAGGACAGATGAGTTAAAAAAGATGCTCTGATCCTACATTTACACAGAAACAGAATCATCATTAGTGTGTGAAATCATTATTTATGTATATATTTTTTGTTAAATGTGGGCAGACGTTATAAGATATATTTTTATTTCTGCTCCTTTTCATTTATTGATATTGTGTTGTGTTGAAATTAGTTGTTTTTAAATTAAATGAAATAAATTATAATAACAATACTGACCTCAGCTGGCAGCCTCAGGAAACTCACTTTAAAAACAGAAATTCATGAAACGTGTGGAGAATAAAACATCTGCATGTCTTTAACATCTCTGTTTTACACTTTRATATGTTTATTTGTAACAAGAGTTTAAGGTTTAAAGTGCCTGTGACAACCAATTTTTGTAATAAATATGAATGTATTTTTGGGAAAATAACATTGACAACATACTGTAAAAGAAATTTCATGTCATTGAGATGAACAGTTGTTGAGATATTCACATGTGAAATAACAGGAAGTGATGTCATAGAGGAATGTCTGAATGTAAACAGAGTTTTGGTAAAATGGCCGACAACACAGACTGTAGAGAAAAATCTGATGTTCCTTTACGTTATTTTAATCACTATCATAGAAAGGTGAGGAAGAGTCAGAGTTCAAATAATATTGTTTTAATAAACAAAAACCAGGAAGTTTTCTTTCTCAAAGAGTTCCCCTTTGATGTCACTTCCTGTTGCACTTTAGCAGAGCCAAATTCAAAAGAAAATGTGCCATTTATGTGACATGATGAGTAAAATCAGGTGTATTATGCCAAGTTTCTTAAATATAAATATATTTCCTCTGACTGTATTTCATGGATATGAACGTCACAGACACTTTAAGATAAGAGTTTCTTTAACATGAATGTTTAAATTTATAAAATACCTACAGATTTAAATCGTTTGATCCGAGCTGCACGTTTTTTCTTTACTGATTGAAAATCAAACCTGCAGAAGGACTGATGTCAGGCTGAGACAAAGTTCTGGACACAGCTCCAGGAAATCAACCATCAGTTTATCAGGCAATGCCAATGCAATGCACACTATTGTGATTCATTTCTCATCCAAGTCATCTCCACTTTGCCATGCTTCTCCTCCTTCACACTTTGTCCTAGAGCTGCCATTGTGATTTATATCTGTAAA
>NW_013952915.1:347468-348779 GCF_001266775.1 Austrofundulus limnaeus | reverse complement strand
GTGAGTATCAGTCACCTGTGAACGATAGCCATGTGATGTGAGTATCAGTCACCTGTGAACGATAGCCATGTGAGTATCAGTCACATGGAGGCAGGGCTTAAAAGCCTGAATTTAGCCTGAAACTCTCAGACTGAAGAAGTCTCTTGGAGGAGAGACGAAACGTTTCATTAAAGAAGAACCCATCCAGAGGACCTATACAATTTTTTTCCCTTTTGATTTTTTACCTGGATTACTGAGATGCATCAGGACATTATGCAGTTTAGTGTCAATAATTGTATTGGCGATGTGGCCTCTTTCTGCACACATACAAACCAACCCCTGGCACCACACTCCGCCATAGCTCCAATGGTCCAGTGGTCAACGCCATGGACTTTCATGTGAGACATCAGGGTTCAAAACCCAACTAAAGCAACTTTAACGAAAAATCTCTTTAAACTTCATATTGTCACACAATTAACTTAATTAATGACATGCTACGTGGCAATGCACACTTGTTTTTAAATTGTAAAAACCCATGTCTAGTTGATTTTATTTTTTATTCACAAAGAAACATGAAGCAGTTCCACTGTTCAGCAGGGTCAAAGTTTAAACTGTCCTGTGCTGAAGGTCATCATCTGCAGCTGTCTGCATGTTAACATCACAGATAAATCTGACCATCAGAGACGAGTTAATAAGAAGGTTTCTGTTAAAGCTGCTTGGATCCATGGCTCCAGGAACCATGGCTCCAGGAACCATGGCTCCAGGAACCATGGATCCAGGAACCATGGCTCCAGGAACCATGGATCCAGGATCCATGGCTCCAGGATCCATGGATCGAGTTGGCACCAAGATAAAAACTAAGACGGGTCGTTTGTTCTGACACCTGTAAACTCACAACAGTTACTGTCTGACTCAAAACAAAACCACTGSATTTTATTTACAGTCATGTCAGAAATCTATAAAACATAAAGCTGCTGCTGCTGGAAGAGACATTTATTATTAATGAGTCCAACTCAGGATATTCAGGACTTCATGTAACAGCTGGAGAGTTATCTGACATCAGCACATTTTCCTTTATTCAGGATTTAAAACAGACAGATGTGGATCAAAAGAGGCAGATTTTTAGTTTTTAAAAAGACACAAACTGACAGACAACAAGAAGAAAACAGTTTAACTGAGAAATGAGCTTAAATGTTGAGAACTAACTGACCAAAACCGTTGAAGAATTAATAAAGTTTGTATTGTATTAAAAAAATCGTTGGTTTGAGAGAGGAGTAAAAGAAGCCATTTGTGTGAAGAAAGACCGTCCATCATTAAACAGAGGTGGAGGCC
>NW_013952915.1:345402-347164 GCF_001266775.1 Austrofundulus limnaeus | reverse complement strand
AGACCTATACTATTTTTTTATTTTTGATTTTTTTTATCTGGATTACTGAGATGCATCAGGACTTTGTATTACATTGTTAAAGCAAAAACAGACAGACCACAGTCCAGCATCATGAAGACACAAACAGGTCACACACTGCTTCAATGTTACACTGTAGAATAAACACAGGTCTGTAAAGTTAAATTACATGAACAAAAATTACTGTTAAAAATACGTTTCACTGATGAGAAAACAAGTAAAAGTCATAAAACTGATCACGGAAATTGGGAAAAGTAAAAATACTTTTACACACTCTTTAAAAAATAAACTGTTGAATTTACTGAACCAAACTGGTTCCACTAAGTCAGGTTGAGTAAAATGTTCAGTTTACTGAACCAGGCTGAGTGGAAACAGCTGACATGACTTTGTTCAGTAAATTCAACTCTTCATTTTTYAGAGCAGAAACATCTTTCATGATGAGTTTGAACAGATTTAATTTGTAACGAGTAACTAGGTGTTACGTCTTAAAGTAAAGACGTAAAAGTATCATTTTTAGCTTTAAATGTAATGAAATAAAAGTAAAAGTAGGTATTTAAAACAATAATTGGTAAAATTACAAATCCTCAAAAAAACGACTTAAGTAAATGTACTTAGTTACTATAAACCTGTGATGATAAAGAAACTGTGATTTTTAAAAACACAGCATCTCATCAGGACTCCACCGTGTGTTCCTCCTGCTGCAGCGCGCTCCTGTCTCCTGCAGGTGGCGGTAAAAACACTTCCTGCCTTTGTTCGCGCGCCGCGAAAATCCATCAAAGAAGAAGAACAAAAGCCCGCACGTTCTTACTGCGTAGAGCATCTTGTTTCCCGACACACGGAGGAATCTCAACATGGCAGATGTTTCAAACCCCGAAGAAGAGATGAAACAAGAGGAGACCGAAGCGTCCGTTCCGTCCGAAACCGACGAGACTTCTCAGGAAACACCGAACGGCGTAAAAACGTGAGCAGACAGACCGGCTCAATGCTAACTAGCTTAGTTAAGATGGAAGCCTATTGTTAGCCAAGAAGCTAATTRCCGTTGTGTTAGTGTTGTGTCGTTAGTGTTGTCAAATACTCAGTGGATGTYGGGGTTTATGTTTTATGATGTTTAAGAAAAATTCATGATATATTTTAAATTTCGAGTTATTTTTAAAATAACCATAACCGTGCACTGAGCGAGTTATGCTAACTGCTGCTAATGCTAGCAAGAGCTCGTAAATATTAATGACTTCTTATTAAATCCCAAAAGCTAAACGTGTTTTAATACTTGTGTTAAAGTTGGTTAAATACATTTCACAGCCTGAACCTTTGATATCGACACTAGCAAGAATATTTTTTATAAATCTGAGCCCAATCAGGCTGCGTGTTTCATTGTGTTCAGGTAAGAAAGGTGAAGCTAGCTGCTGCTAGCTGCTGYTAGCCTCAGTCAAGCTAATGATCTGGATTATAGATTTATACAATGTTAGTGTTTACAGGACGTTACAGGCAGGTGGGATYATTATTACACTGAAACAGTGGTTTTAATTTCTGTTGAACACAAACTGAACAGCAGAGATTAAAGATTTTATTCTCATTTTATCTAATTTCCCTTTAGGATCAATGAAGTATTTGAATTGAATTAATTTATAATGCATTCATTATGTGTGTATTAGATGTAATTCTGCAGGGTTTAAAGTAGAAAGTAGGGATGTGGATTAATTTTTTATCCTACACCAATATTAAGTCTTATTTATAGTATTTATTC
>NW_013952915.1:339398-344242 GCF_001266775.1 Austrofundulus limnaeus | reverse complement strand
GGTTTTTGTTGGAAGCATCTTGTATCTTGAACACTAATTAAACTTAATAATAACCAATGCAAAAGTAGCAGAAATGGTATAAAATAATATTACAGGACAAACTGTAGCATCCAATTACCGTAATGTGTCTGAGAAAGTAAGGAAGTTAAAATAATTTAAAAACCATGTGGACATGTTGTAAACAAAGCTCATCAACCAATGACAGCGTGTTAAATGTGTCAGGTGATGAAGACGAGCGTCAACACACTTTGCAACAAGTGCTGTTCTGGATTAAAAAAACACTTTGATTTTTCAAATCATTATCAAAGTTGGAAGAAGAGCAGGTAAATATTGTTCTTCATGGCAGCTCATCTATTTAAGGTTCAGTAGAAAAACTCATGATTTACTTTGATCCTATTTTCAAAAAAGTGTCTCTTCAAAACGCATCGACTTAAATCAAAAACTGGAAGACGAGGCTGTAGCTGACTACCTGACGGCAGCACGCTTTGTTGAAATTCACAGAGATAACGAAGCAGGAGTGTTATGGTAATATTTATTTAACAAAGACAGAAATACGTGGTCCAAGAATGAAGGTACTCTGTGAGATGATCAGCTGAGTTTTATTACAACAACAGGAAACACAGAGAACAACCTGCCCTGTCCCTGTGCCTCTGCTTCTCTCTGTCACTGTTCAACACTGTGTCACTCACTCATATTTATATTAACAAACASCATTCTGTCATCTTAGCAAGATTTGATACAAGGTCAATGGAAAACACAAAGATAAACACAAGTGATATCTAAGAATGACTGTTGTTAGTAAATCTTGTTCTGACTTTAATCATTCTGTCTGCAGATGAACAGCAAGTCATGAAAACCTAGGTCATTAAAGGATGTCAKGAATTATTTACTTAAACATATAAGTATTAGATCCATTACAAGGAGGAAATAAGAAGCAAACACAGAGCAGCTGGCAACATCTGGTCACAGCAGTTTGGAAGAAAATGGCAGCAGCTGCTGACGACATGTCGACATCCCTGTTTCTATTTAAAGGCAGTGTTTCTTAAATAAAATGTTACAGTAAACTGTTCAGACTGTAGTTCAACACAAACTGTGTATTCAAAGGTTTTATTTCTTTATTTTGCTCCTTTTTGAGTCAAGTTGAGGTAGGRACTTTACATTGTAGAAGCTCCAGTTTTTGATGTTTCACTGACTCCACTGAGTGAATTCATTTGTTGATGTTTTCTCCTCAGTTTAGGCAGATCAGTACAGAAATGTTAAACAGTAATTAATGCAGTGACATTGTACACATGCAGCCCTTTGATCTGTGGCTCTTCCTCTGTTTGCAGGGACGAGGAGAATAAAGACGCCCAAGAAAAGCACGAGTCCAAGGACAAGTCCTCCTCCAACAAAAGAGGARCCCGCTTCCACCCCTACAAAGACAAACATGGAGGAGAGAAGAAGAGCGGTCACAGGAACCGAGTGTTCATCAGTAACATTCCCTACGACATGAAGTGGCAGGCCATCAAAGATCTGATGCGTGAGAAAGGTAATGTCCCCGCTGACGCCCGGGGATCATCTCTTCTTCTGTCTTCTCATCAGTCTTCTGTTTATCAGATGGAGCTTCCTGTTTTCTGTTAGTTTTAGATTTTTTCATGTCCTGGTAGCATTACGAGCTAAGGAAACAACTGTGTATGATTTTAGGTTTTTGGTTTCTGGGCTGACTCGTCTGTGAGAAAAGGACAAAGTTGTCCCTTGTTTTATTGCATTGGCAGCTCCAAACTGTAACCTCCAACTAGTTGTAGAACACCATCGTTGAATGTTTTTGCTGCAAGGTGACCATGACTTGAAATGTTTTAATGTTTTCCTTTCTCCACGAGCGGGCTGAGAAGAAGCCTTTTACTGCCATGAATGGAACCTGTTAACATGTCGAAGTCTTTTGAATTTCCCAGGTTATGTAGGTGTGTTTCTCTCTGGCCTTGGCCTTTGGGTGTGTCGGTCTCTGCCCGGCCGGCGAGGCAGGGTGTTGTCTGGTGGGATGTTGGTCTGGGCTGACTGTTGAGCTTTATGGCACATCTCCACCTGTAGCGGCGTTGCCAAGGCCAGCGACCACTTGAAGACTTGGTGACTGAAATGCCTTTTGTTCTCTTGGTATTTTTCCTTTGTATGTCTCATGTAGTCGGTGAGGTTACATACGTGGAGCTCTTTAAGGATGCAGAAGGAAAGTCAAGGGTAAGTGATGTGGCCGACTTGCTGCACGAGGTTTTAAAMGCCCTCAGCAGGCTCTCATTAATCTTTTGGCTCTACTGAACTGGAGATACTGTAGGTTGGGTTCAGATGGAGAATTACTGACATTTATCTGAAGGCAGATGTCCTGTTGATTTCTGGAACCGTAGCCTAAAGAACTCCTAAGAGTCCTTTTTTTTCTAATTTTGCTTTTGTTGTTGTCATTTCAATTGGTCTAAATGTTTGTTTGTTTGTTTGGACATTTTCCAAATGGAAATGTGGTTTGTGGGATTTATCTGATTGGTTGCCTCAAAATAAATAGACTTTATATTTTCCCATCATTTTTAAATGCCACAGCTTTCTCTTCAGTGGAGCAAAACTGGTTTTAATAATATTATTACTCAGTTTTTATTAATGCCTTTTATAATTGATTCAACTGCTACCATTTTATTGTTGTTTAGTTGAATATTTAAAATGTGTTTCCTGTTTAAATTCTCTAGGTTATTAAGTAAATAATGAATATTTCTCATTTAATAAGTGTTATTTATAAAAACCTCCTGGCTCTGGTCAGTGGGTTCAGTACGTATGAAACATTGAAGTGTAATAATTCAAGAGTTTTATAGTTGTTTTATTTTTATATTAAATGTATTTTATTTACCTTTTCTGTACCACCTGGATGGACGTGATGCCCCCCGCTCAGGGCTGTGGGTAAGAACCTGTATTTCTGTTATTTAGACTTTGTTCAGGGGGTTTCTGGCTCGGTGTGCTGACTCTTGTTCTTCTTCAGTGTGGTGGAGTTTAAAGATGAAGAGTTTGTGAAGAAGGCCGTGTCCACCATGAATAAATACGACCTGAACGGAAGACCCCTCAACATCAAGGAGGTCAGAATCTGCTGCATGAAATCTTTTTTAATCTCTTGAGCTCCATGCCCCCGGTACCGGGGGCGACTAAAATTTTACCATTTATTTATTTATTTATTGATTGATTGATTGATTGATTTTACATCAGTTATAAACACAAAAAAACAAGTAGAAAACCCAGTGCTGACTCCTATACAAACACGAAAAGAAAGTAAACAAACCAACAAAAATCCACAAGAGAAAAAACAAAAAAATAATAAACTAGACATGGGTTTTTACGATGTAAAAACAAGTGTGCATTGCCAAGTAGCATGTCTTTGCAGCATGTCTGCCTGCAGTATTGGACTTGCAGAATGAACTTTGACCATGTTCAGATGTGTTTTCTACACCAGCTTGTGCCTGTCACGTCAGCAGGTGTTTGTAATTAAGGTAATTGTGTRACAATATGAAGTTTGAAGAGATTTTTGTTAAAGTAGCAGTAGCTGGATTTGAACCCTGGTCTCCCACATGAAAGCCCACAGTGCTCATCATGAGACTATAGGAGATGTGGCAGAGGACAATCCCAGGGATTGGATCGTATGTATACAGAAAAAGTTTACCTTGCCAATGCAATTATTGACACTTAAGTGCAATATATTACAGCATTAGGACAACATAAAGACAGTATAACAGTAAAACATCAAAATACAATCATATTAATATTATAATCACTAAACTACTGAGTTTAAATATTATAAAACTATGGTGCATCATCAACTATGGCGTATCATATTGTGTAGAGGCAGCAGGGGGCAGTATTGGACCAATACAAGGCTCCATTGACTGCCATTATAATTTATTAAACATTAATATTTGAAAAACTATAAGTTGTACAGGCACTAAAAGGCATAGCCATCATTTGGCACAGGAGCTTTACAGATATAAATTACAATGGCAGCTCTAGGACAAAGTATGCAGGAGGAGAAGCATGGCAAAGTTGAGATGACTTGGATAGGAAACGAATCACAATAGTGTGCATTGCATTGGTAGTGCACACTGATTATGAATTTGTTTTCATTTAGTTTCCTCCTCCAGACTGTCATCTCACAGCCATTTTACCACACCACACCACACCACACCACTTTTATTTATAAAGCACTTTAAACAGCACAAGGCCAACCATAGTGCTGTACAGCAGACAGACACAAGAGGACAGAGTTAAAATTACAGATAAAATATGGAGTATTTATATTTACAGTACATATAGAACAGAGTTATGATACACGGTGAGGTTTTGCACCATCTCACTCAGACTCAAAGGCAAGGCAGCAGTAGTGTGTTTGAAGACGGCGAGGGAAGSTTAGGCTGAGGGTTGGCTGATATAACAAAATAAATAACAAAAAAATTTTTCATATTGTCTGATCTCCTTTTAATATAACAATTTTTTTGTTAACCTAAAAAGTGACTGAAATTTTTTTTAACAAATAAATAGCTACAGAAATGTAAAAAATAATGGGTGTTATTTCACTTTTACTAATATAGCAAATAGCTCTGGTTCAGTAGAACATTAAATTATTTTTGCAAGGTATTTAAAAAGGTATTTACCAACAAAAGAAAACATTTATATGTAAATCATAGGATCTCATATTAATAGTTATTCTTTTGTAAAAATTAAAGTTTTAGAATTGAATTTCACATTAAATATGTCCATAGAGAAACATAAACCTGCAAACAGCAACAATTTGTGTACACTTTGAACAGGATCTAAGCTCATTATTTACTTTTGTTATGGAAGGGACC
>NW_013952915.1:336201-339366 GCF_001266775.1 Austrofundulus limnaeus | reverse complement strand
ACACACACACACACACACACACGTTTACAGAGCTTTATCAGACAACAGACAGTTTAATTTTTCTGAAGGAATATGTGATTGTGCACACGCCAACATGTATAAACTCCCAGCTGTTCAGGAGTTTGCAGCGTGTCTCAGCTGCTGTTTGTGACCAGACTCAGACAGGAAGTGGTCTTCATGTCTCGTCCAGCCCACCGTGTGCCGATAAAACTTAGAGAAAGTTCTTCTCCAGATAAATGAAGAGCCGCTGGGACATTGTTAAACGTTTCACACCACCGTGAGACCGCTTCATATTTTTGAATGACGCTTTTGTTTTAGTGAGACGCTCATCGCAGCTCTTTTTTTTTTTTTTTTTTTCCTCTCTGTGTGTCAGGAGGGGTTGTGGCTGCCTGATCCGTCCTGGTAGAACGATCTGTACTGTCAGCTCATTAGTGCTAAATCAGACTTATGAAATGTGCTCTGTTTAGGAAAAAATACTGAACACATTTATTTCTATACTTTATTATAAATATGTGTTACATTATATTCAGAAAACAGTTTAAATATTGAAAATATTTTGATTAAAAAATATAGATTTATTATTCGTACATATTTATTTATAATAACTTGCTAACTTTTTTTCTAGACAATCATGTCATAACTCATCTTTTTATTTTTTTCCTGCAACAGCTGTTGTTAACGTTACCTTTTCTATGAAACATTGCAGCTGATGAAAGACTGAAGTTGAATGAATTTTGTCATTAGCTTAGCTCAATGCTACATGCTAAAAACAATGTTTTCAGGACAGTGCGGCTCGGGCAGCCACAGGGACACCTAGCATGTCTGTTACCAGGTAACACAAGTACAGGAAGTGACAGCGGCCAAAATACCTCAGAAACTCACCCAAATAAGTGAACTCTGTGAGATTCAGTGTTTTATACTGGAYTACTTTTTGTTTGGTTATTTCTGCGATTCCATCCACGTTTATTTATTAATATCCTGATGCATCTCAGTAATCCAGGTAGAAAAATAAAAAAGAAAAAAACCAGTAGGTCCTCTGGATGGTTCTTTAATGAAACTTTTCATCTCTCCTCCAAGAGACTTCTTCAGTCTGAGTTTCAAGTATAAGCTCCGCCTCCACATGGACAAACAGGTTAGTCACATGTAAAAGAGGACCACTGCCTAACAATAGGCTTGATTAGCTCTGTTGTTCACAGAGGGTTCACCTGAAACTCATCAGACTGAAGAAGAAACGTTTCACCAAAGAAGAACCATCCAGAGGATTTACTGAGTTTTATTTTTGATTTACTAAGTAACTTATAAACAGAAGTGGAGCAGGAGAAGGTGGATTCTGATTGGCTGTTGTTGCGCACATTTCCACCATGTTTGATCAAGTAAGAGGCTCACAGCTGATCACCATGATTGACYTGAATTTTTTCTCGATTAATAATCGTGATCAAATAATAGCCCAGCCCTAGGTGAGTGAAAATTAAAAAAATAATTCCTCAATAAGTCTAAAACCACAGCAACTGTTTTAATACTGATACTTTTGATGAAATCTCCCAAGTGTTAGCTTTATTTTGATACAGAGATAATTTAAGTAGAGTTTATAAATGCTGACATACTCAGTTACATTTCAACATGTTAAAACCAAGAGAAGCTCTTGGAGCTGAAGAGGTTAATTTCTTCTCTTCGTTTGAAATCAGGATTTCGATAAAGAACAACTGTTGTTCTTTCAGGACCCTGATGGTGAACACGCTCGGCGTGCGCTGCAGCGCGTGGGAGGAGTTCAGCAGAGTGGGCGGGGTCAGGACCTGGGCCCAGGTGGGATGAACGTCCCGCCCTCCATCGCCAACAACCCCAACATCCCCCCGGAGGTCATCCACGCCCTGCAGGCCGGGCGGCTGGGCAACACGGTGTTCGTGGCTAACGTGAGGCCCGCCGGCGGCAGCTGTCCACTCACGTTTAACGTTATTAAACAGCCTGTTTCTGTCCCGCAGCTGGACTTTAAGGTGGGCTGGAAGAAGCTGAAGGAGGTGTTCGGCATGGCGGGGGTGGTGAAACGAGCAGACGTGAAGGAGGATAAGGATGGGAAGAGTCGTGGGATGGGAACAGTGACGTTTGAGCAGCCGCTGGAGGCAGTTCAGGCCATCTGTATCCTTCAGCACATCACAGGGTCCAGTTCTGCTCACAGCAAGAGCAGCTAAAACTGCTGACTCAGCTTTTATTRAACCAGGCTTTAATTCCTCCTTGACTCCTGACTCAGCCATGTTCAACGGACAGATGCTGTTTGACCGGCAGATGCATGTTAAAATTGTGAGTAATGATAGATTATTGAAGTCTTACACAGAAGAGTTCTGAAAATAAACCTTTGTTTGTTTGTTTGTTTGTTTGTTTGTTTGTTTGTTTTGTTTGTTTGTTTGCAGGATGAAAAATCTCTTCCTGTTGAAGATTTCCGCCAAGTAGAAAAATCTCCTCAGTTACCACGTGAGTTAGTTTGAGTTTAGAAATGATGTTTTTGTCAGTTGGTTGGAGGAACCAGATGAGTTTTGATCAGATGAGATGGTTTTAATGAGTGTAAATCATCAGATTATTGATGGTTTCAGATGAAACCATCAATAATCTGATTATTGATGGTTTCATCTTGAAACCACAGAACAAACTGATTCATGTTGTTCAAACTGGAATAAGAAGTTCTTTCATTCAGTTTAAATGTGGTGAACACTGACCCTGGTTCTGTTCTGCAGGTGGTCTGGGTGGTATCGGGATGGGTCTGGGTCCAGGAGGCCAGCCTATAAACGCCAACCGTCTGAGTGGGGCGGGGGGAATGGGCTCCATGGGACCTGCAGGTGAGCCAGGAACCAGTTCTGTTCAATAAGTCTGACTGACTGACTGACTGACTAACAACATTCATCTGTTCTTCCATTTTAACAATTCAGATATCAAAAGATCATTTTGGTTTTTCAGCTATTTATACTTTTTCAGTCACTTTTTCCACTGAGAATGAATTAATTTAAACTGTTTTCAACATCTTTAAAATCCTTCAGTGTTTCTCACAGAGGAAACCTGACCGAACATCAATATGTGACGAGTCTGGAGTGAAACATGTTGATTTTTCAGCTCCTTTCTGTTTTCTGACAGTAAAGTAAAGTAAAGTAAAGTAAAGCTTTTTTATGCCTCTAGCTG
>NW_013952915.1:328554-330511 GCF_001266775.1 Austrofundulus limnaeus | reverse complement strand
CATCATGGATCAGTCAGCAGCAGCATCTGATCAATGTGTGATCCATGATGTCATCATGTAAATGTAACATTTTGTCTGTGTCTGTGTTGCAGCTGTCCTACGACCTGACGTGGCAGAAGCTGAAGGAGAAGTTCAGTCACTGTGGTTAGTTATTGATTTACCTGCTCACTGATTCCTCCCACTGTAAACACCTTGAATCYGTGCTTCATCAGGTGCTCTTGTTGCTCTCCTGCAGGTCAGGTGATGTTTGCAGAAATCAAAATGGAGAACGGCAAGTCGAAGGGATGTGGAACGGTCCGCTTCGACTGTGCCGAGAGCGCGGAGAAGGCCTGCAGGATGATGAACGGAACCAAGATCAACGGGCGAGAGGTGGACGTCCGCATCGACCGCAACGCCTGAAGGTTCAGCTCAGAGAACACTACGAGCTTCATTTTTGTTTTGTTTTAAAAACACAGTCCTTCTGACCCTCAGACAACTCTCCTTGTTTTTATCTACTGCTTCTCTGTTTTATTTTGGATTTATAAACCCGTTATCATTTGTCAGGCAGTGTATTTGAAGAAATAAACTTTTTAATTTTTAAACTCTGCTTATTAAGAGCTGAGACCTGGAGGTGTTTATTTCTCTTCTTAATAAAAAGGAACAAGGTTTAGTCTGCTTACATCTAGARGGAAATAAACATTTCATTTCTCTGTGGGTTTATGTTTAAATATCAATATTTTATATATTTGAAAGTTTTTAACAGGTTTGTTTTTTTTTAACCTGAACCAGACTTTTTATCTCGTTTAATGAAACCTAAAAATCAAGTTTTTAATTGGAAAACTCTGGTGGAGATCCACACGAAGCTGTGCCTCCTTCAGCTTTTAGTTCTTATAAACAGAAAGAAAACCCTGAGGAGTTCATCAGAACAACTTCTGCACTGAAAACAGTAAATATGACCAAAGATCCCGTTGCACAGATTTATTAAGTCATGTTTCAAACATTCACCATCTTAAAACCTGTTTAAACCATCCTGAAGTTCCCCACTGATCCAATATAATCCCTTAAAGGATCAGGTTAATCCTAAAGATTAAAAAGACTGGTAATCTGAGCTGAGGGGTTCAGAGTTAAAAACAAAACCACCAAGTGTTCAAAAAACTCATTTTTTAAATCCTTATTAAAATATGCCTCAATTTTGATCAAATGTATGTGCTACGTTATGGTGCAGAATGAGAGTTAAAGTTCAGAATACTGCTCAACCAGTGGTTGTTACATCCCATATCTGTTCTAAACCAGCTGTTATCTGATAGGTCAGCACCGCAGACTGACAGGATGGAGCTGGCCAATGAGAAGACTTAATATTTGTGTTAGCATCAGAGAGGCTAGTGACTAGCATGGATTAGATGGAATTAGCATCAGAAATGCTAGCTACTAGCATGGATTACCTGGTGTTAGCATCAGAGAGGCTAACATGGATCAGCTGGTACTAGCATCAGAGAGGCTAGTGACTAGCGTGGATTAGCTGGTGCTAGCATCAGAGAGGCTAGTGACTAGCGTGGATTAGCTGGAGTTAGCATCAGAGAGGCTAGTGACTAGCGTGGATTAGCTGGAGTTAGCATCAGAGAGACTAGTTACTAGCATAGATTAGCTGGTGCTAACATCAGATAGGCTAGTGACTAGCATGGATTAGCTGGTGCTAGCATCAGAAAGGCTAGTGACTAGCATGGATTAGCTGGAATTAGCATCAGAGGCTAGTGACTAGCAAGGATTAGCTGGTGCTAGCATCAGGTAGGCTAGTGACTAGCATGGATTAGCTGGAATTAGCATCAGAAATGCTAGCTACTAGCATGGATTACCTGTTGTTAGCATCACAGAGGCTAACGGATCAGCTGGTGCTAGCATCAGAGAGGCTAGTGACTAGCGTGGATTAGCTGGAGTTAGCATCAGAGAGGCTAGTGACTAGCGTGGATTAGCTGGAGTT
>NW_013952915.1:326328-328043 GCF_001266775.1 Austrofundulus limnaeus | reverse complement strand
AATTAGCTTCAGATAGGCTAGTGACTAGCATGGATTAGCTGGAATTAGTGTCAGATAGGCTAGTGACTAGCATGGATTAGCTGGAATTAGTGTCAGATAGGCTAGTGACTAGCATGGATTAGCTGGAGTTAGCATCAGATAGGTTAGTGACTAGTATGGACTAGCTGGAGTTAGCATCAGAGATGCTAGCTACTAGCATGGATTACCTGGTGTTAGCATCAGAGAGGCTAGCATGGATCAGCTGGTGCTAGCATCAGAGAGGCTAGTGACTAGCATGGATAAGAAAAGCCAGAACTATCAAGTTGGGACTTGTTAGAGGAAGTTGTCTTTTTTCAAGAAAGTTTGTGTCTAATAAAGTAGGTGAGCATGCTAGTTGCTAACCTCTCCAATGCTAATGCTAGCTTATCCTTGCTAGTAGCTAGCCTCTAATGATAACTCTCTCATTTGCCAGCTCAGGCCTCTCAGTGGTGTTGGCCTATCTTTAATCAGACCAGTAGCTGGACTGGGGCAGATACAGGCTCCTGCTACAAGGATGTAGTGAGCACTGGTTGAGCAGTTTGACTCTCAGTCTTTGTGTACTGGTTATTGTGTTTGTGCACTTTGTCAGGTGTTTTTAATGGTCTTGGTTTAAACAGTCACCCAGATGAATTGTGGGTATTTAAAGATGGCGGCTGAGTTCAGAGTTACTCTGAAGATGGACACAAACATCACTGCAGTAAATTCAGTTTGTTGTTTGGAGTCACTCTTGAGTTTTTCAAGTTTCCTTTACAAACGTTGCGTCAGTCCTCTGCGCTCAGCTTTCAGTTGCCGCACAGTTTTATGGGATTGTTTCCGATGATCCCCAGCTCATACAGGATGGACAGCGTGGAAAACAGGACGTAACAAACTAAACAAACGATTCCCAGCTTCCAGTCCAGCTTCCAGCCGTTCACGTGCACGGCTGTGAAGAGCAGGACGATGGACAACAGCAGAGTGGCAGAAACAAAGACCAGTCCGGAGCTGTTGACCTCCACCGGGGTGTTGGTGTCCACGAAGGCGGTCCTGATGAACCAGGGCAGACCCAGACACAGCATGTCGAACACGTTGGAGCCCACTGCGTTGGACATGGCCATGTCTGCTTTACCTGCCGACACAGGAGACAGGCAGGTTCACAGCTGGACTAAAGCTCCAGCAGGTGTGTTTGACTCTCAGGTACCTTCTCTGGCCACCATCACACTGGCCACGGTGTCAGGTATACTGGTCCCAGCAGCCAGCAGGGTCAGGCCCATCACGGTGTCCGGGACTCCCAGAGTCTCACCTGAACACCAGAGACGAGACGTTAGAACAGCTGCTGTAGACCCAGACCCAAAACTAGACCCAGGTCCAGATCCTGATCTAGATCCAGACTAGAGACTGGACAAAAACCACGTTAGAGAGAACAGCTGCTGTAGACCCAGACCCAAAACTAGACCCAGGTCCAGATCCTGATCTAGATCCAGACTAGAGACTGGACAAAAACCACGTTAGAGAGAACAGCTGCTGTAGACCCAGACCCAAAACTAGATCCAGGTCCAGATCCAGACTAGAGTCTGGACAAAAACCACGTTAGAGAGAACAGCTGCTGTAGACCCAGACCCAAACCTAGACCCAGGTCCAGGTCCAGATCCAGACTAGAGTCTGGACAAAAACCACGTTAGAGAGAACAGCTGCTGTAGACCCAGACCCAAACCTAGACC
>NW_013952915.1:318071-322721 GCF_001266775.1 Austrofundulus limnaeus | reverse complement strand
TAACTAAGTACATTTACTTTGTTCAGTATCTAAGTACGTTTACTTTGTTCAGTATCTAAGTACGTTTACTTTGTTCAGTATCTAAGTACGTTTACTTTGTTCAGTATCTAAGTACGTTTACTTTGTTCAGTATCTAAGTACGTTTATTTTATTCAGTAATAAAGTATGTTTACTTTGGTCAGTTACTAATTATGTTTATTTTATTTTTACTTAGTGAAGTACTTCCTGTAGTTCTGTATAAAACCTGTAAAACATGAGGTCAGTTTGGAGGAACAGCTTGTTACAGCTGGGTCCTTCAGTCTTTACAGAACCTGGTCCTGGACTGGTCCGAGGACTTCCTGTCCCGTCTCAGTTGTCCTCAGGTTTCTGTCTCGAGGCAGTAAATCTTCTGATCTTTGACTCATTCATTAAAAACTAATAATTGGTAGAAAATATTTAGAAAATTCACAAACTTTGTTGTTGCTGTTTGAACTTTCATGACTTCATCTGGAGAAAAGGATCTGGTTCTTCTGAGGACTGAGGACCGTCACATGAGTGTTGTGGTCCACGTCTCTATTGTAGACAGAGCTCCAGCTTGTTCTTAGACCCATGTGGGGTCACGTATGCGCAGCAGGTCCTCACATGACTGGGTTTCCTCAGGGGTCCGCTGTAATCCTGCAGCCCCCCTCCCTCAGCTGAACCACGGTATCCCAGGAATTAGGCAGCAGACCAACATGTGACTCTGATCTGCACATATTTTCTCACAAGTCTCAAATACTTGTGGTCCTCGCAGACCTGCAGAGCACCTTAAGACCTGGACCTGAACCAGGAGGACCAGGACTGAGCTCCTTACCCACGACGGTCACCATCCAGACCAGCAGGTAGGTGAAGGCTGAGATCCAGACGGCGGACATGAGGAAGGTCACCATGAACCAGCGCTTCCAGAACCGCCTCCTGCAGTCCGGGACCGTCAGGAAGAGCAGGGTGATGACGGGCAGGGACAGGACCCAGAAGATCCTCTTCAGGTCGTTCTCTGGGACAGAGAACACGCTCCTCTGCTCTGCTGGGAGACGTGGAGACAGACGAGACCACAGCTGAAAACAGCCCAAAACACACCTGGAAACAGCTGAAAACACACCTCGAAACAGCTGAAAACACACCTGGAAACAGCTGAAAACACACCTGGAAACAGCTGAAAACACACCTGGAAACAGCTGAAAACACCTGGAAACAGCTGAAAACACAGCTTAAGACAGCTGAAAACACAGCTTAAGACAGCTGAAAAATAGCTGAAAACAGCCAAAAATACAGCTGAAAACAGTTGAAAACACAGCAGAAAACACAGCCGAACGACAGCTGAAAACAACTGAAAACAGCCAAAAACAGCTGAAAACAACAAAGAACAGCCGAAAACACAGCCTAAAACAGCTGAAAACAACTAAAAACAGCTGAAAACACAGCCGAAAACAGCTTAAAACACAGCTGAAAACAGCTGAACGTCAGCCAAAAACAGCTGAAAACAACTAAGAACAGCCGAAAACACAGCCTAAAACAGTTGAAAACAACTAAAAACAGCTGAAAACACAGCCAAACGTCAGCAGAAAACACAGCTGAAAATACAGCAGAAAACACAGCTGAAAACAGCCAAAAACACAGCCTAAAACAGCTTAAAATAACTAAAAACAGCTGAAAACACAGCCGAAAACAGCTTAAAACACAGCTGAAAACAGCTGAATGTCAGCCAAAAACAGCTGAAAACACAGCTGAAAACACAGCCGAAAACAGCTGAAAACACAGCCGAAAACAGCTGAAAACACAGCCGAAAACAGCTGAAAACACAGCCGAAAACGGCTGAAAACACAGCCGAAAACAGCTGAAAACACAGCCGAAAACAGCCGAAAACAACTAAAAACAGCAGAAAACAACTGAAAACAGCTGAAAACACAGCTGAAGCAGCTGACCCATGCTTTTATAGCTGTAACCTGAACGCATCACGGTGACCTTTGACCCTGCCGGTCCGGACTGACCTTCAGAGACCTCGTTGAGACCGTGCAGGCTGAGGGACAGGTGGGAGTAGCCCGAGTCGTCCTGGAAGATGCCGCTGTCGGTTCTGGACCGCCCGCGGACCCTCAGGCTGGTGTCGTGTTTCCAGCCAATCAGAAGCTGCGCCTCCAGCTTCTCACCTGCACCTGAGTCCAGACAGGTGCAGCACGGGCTCAGCTTCCTCAGAACAAACTCGCTGATCCGCAGGTCGAAGCACAGAACCACGATGTAGACCCCGTAGACCAGCAGCAGGGAGGCCGCCTCGTACCTGACACCAGAACCAGAACCAGAACCAATGGGGTCAGAACAAACAGAACCAGAACCAGAACAAACTGAATCAGAACCAATGGGGTCAGGACAAACAGAACCAGAACCAGAACAAACAGAACCAGAACCAGACTCAACAGAACCAGAACCAGACTCATCAGAACCAGAGCAGTGTGAACACAAACTGCTTTGTTTTAAGGACATCTTTTAAAAAAAGCCGCTCTTATTTTGAAAGGAACTGTTTAAATCACACTGATCCTGTTTTAATATTTTCTCATCGTTTATTTCCAGAACTTTTATCTTTTCATTTGAACTCCCAGAGAATCTGGATCCTGGTTCTGGTTCAGGTTCAAACCCTGAAGTCTTTTAACAAAATAAAAGCACAGATTTAATGTAAATCAAATATTTGGACTTTTAAAGGAGTCCAGGTTCTGGTTCTGGTTCTGTTGGCTCTGTTGTTTCTGTCCTCACAGACAGGTTTGTTGTGGTCCAGGTCTGAAGTGGGTCCATGTGGACCCGTCTGACCACAGTTTGTCTACACACTAACTGATTTTCTGTCAGTTAGACTGGAACAGCTGAGGTTTCCCTTCAGGCCAACAACACAACAACACAACAACACAAACACACAACAACCCAATAAAACAACAACATAACACAACAACACAAACACACAACAACACAATAAAACAACAACATAACACAACAACACAATAAAACAACAACATAACACAACAACACAATAAAACAACAACATAAAACAACACACAACACAACAGCACCACAAACAACAGCACAACACAACAATACAACTAAACAACAGCGCAACACAACAGCACAAACACACAACATAACAAAACAACACAAACACACAACAGCATATCAACACAACAAAACAACAACACAACAGCACGAACACAAAACATAACAACACAAACACACCACAGCACAACAACACTGTAGCACAACAAAACAACAATGGAACACAACAGCACAACACAACAGCACAACAACATAAAACAATCACACAACACAACAGCACAACAACATAAAACAATCACACAACAGCACAACACAACAACATAACACAACAGCACAACAACATAACACAACAGCATAACATAACACAATCACACAACAGCACAACACAATCACACAACAGTCCTCTGCAGGGTTTCAGCAGGAATCCTGGGCTTTTATTTTGAAAGCTGACAGGTAGTGTTTGTTGTGGGCGGAGCTCTGGTCGGACCAGAACTGGGCTGTTCCAGGTGAACAAAACGCTGAGTCACTGTTGGCCACTCACCAGAACACCTGGTTGTCAGAGATGATGGCGATGACGGYGGCCACGCTGACCCCGTACGCCAGGCAGTCCCTGAACAGAGGCCAGCAGGTGAGCCGGCCCACCTGAGGGGAACACAGGAACACAATGAACCGGTTCTGGTTCTAAACTGATCCTGGGTCAACAGAATCCACACAGTCCTTATTTACTCAACAGGAACTGGTTCCAGCTCCTGATCCAGAACCCCCTTCAGCAGCAGAACTCTCTGGACCAGGTTCTGGACCAGGTCTGACCCCGGACCTCTGAGGGACCAGAACCAGAACCAGTTTTTGTTGACTAGATGCGGGCTCGGTGGAGGGACGGGGTGAGGYGGTACCGTGGAGGCCAGGAGTCCACAGGCGGCGCAGATCCCCAGCAGGTTGTAAACAGCTGATCCCACGATGGTGCTGACCCCGATGTCCCCCTTCGTCACAAACACACCTGAGACAAAAAGGGGAGGAGTTACTGGAAGGAGGGGGCGTGTCTCTGTTGGCCAGGGGAGGGGTTTAAATATGACTTTTACCCAGAAAGACTGTGACCAGCTCAGGTGCAGAACTTCCTGCTGCCATGAAGGTGGCTCCTGCTACGTCCTGAGACAGACCCAGACCTGAGGGTCCACAAGGTGGTCCAACAAAACCACATGATCCACTCATCAGGGTTTGTACAGGAAACAGTCCTGACTCTTTAACAACAAAACATCTGAAAACTTCACAATCTAAAACCTTTTATTGTTTTACTACACAACTCAACACAATAAAACCCAAACAAAGACACACAACACACACTGAACACATTAAACAAGATGTTTGTGGAACTCACGCTCACTGATGACCTCCAGAGACGGCAGGAAGTAGTCGTCACAAACAACAGAAACACACAGGAACATGTAGAAGATGAGCAGGAAGTAAAGAACCAGGCCTCCGTCCTTCCTGTCCTGCAGCGTGAAGAAACCATCAGGAAACTCTGAGGCCTGAGGGGCGACACACTCTGAGCCGTTCTCTGTGACACACACACACACACACACACACACACACACACACACACAC
>NW_013952915.1:315742-317116 GCF_001266775.1 Austrofundulus limnaeus | reverse complement strand
AAAGTAATCAGAACAGAAGCTAAAAGCTAAAGAAACAGAAGCTAAAAGCTAAAGAAACAGAAGCTAAAAGCTAAAGAAACAGAAGCTAAAAGCTAAAGAAACAAGCTAAAAGCTAAAGAAACAGAAGCTAAAAGCTAAAGAAACAGAAGGTAAAAGCTAAAGAAACAGAAGCAGCAGTTGAAGCAGATTTCAGAGAAAAAGTTTCTGAAGGAAGTGAAAAAATCAGATTTTATATTTTAAGGTGAAATCTTTCTAAATAAAGTTTATATGGTTAAAAAGTAAAAAGTTCCAGGAAGCAGAATTCTGAGGCTGTTTCTCCTGAATGAAGCAGTTTTTATTTATTATCAGTAAAATAAATCAGGTTAATGTTTCGAAGCGTCCTTCAGAACAGAACTTTATATTTCTAGTTATAAACTTTATAAGCTGATGAAAGGAGCAGGACAAAGTGCTGAGTCACTGGGAGCAGGACAAAGTGCTGAGTCACTGACAGAACAAAGAAAGTTTCTCACCCACATCCCTCCGTGTGACCAGCAGCTGCAGCTCAGAGCTTCCTGTCAGCCAGGTGAGCTGAACACCTGAGTATAAAAGCAGCAGAAAAACTGACAGGTGAGGCAGGAAGTCCTTCCTGTGAGTCCGTCCAGCTTCAGCCTCAGCTTCAGCTTCAGCCTCCATCATCATCATCATCATCATCAGCAGCTCCACACAGGACTGAGCTGCACAGTCTGAGCTGCTGAGGATTACTGAGGGTGTGTGTGTGTGTGTGTCTGTGTGTGTGTGTGTGTGTGTGTGGGGGGGGCGGGGGTCACGAGATGAGAGTCATCCCACTCCACCGGCCTGCAGCCTGCAGACGTGCACGTCTGGAGCGTGCACGTCTGGAGCTAAAGCACATGATTGTTCTGCTGCAACACCTGCTGCRGGCTCACCAGTCCAGGTCTCTGGTCCTCCTGGTCCTGGCTGMTGGATCAGGACCTCATCTGGACTTATTGATCCATACGGTCCAACCCTGTCCTCTGGTCCTGAGGTTTGGATCAGGACTGAGCCAGATCCTGGATCCAAGAAGCTGAAAGGATCTTCCTTTGTAGGACACCTCCCTTTAGGATGAGGTCCAGGGTCAGACCCAGAACTCTGTAGACCCAAACAGAACCAGCTGGACCTAATCCTGTCCCAGAACCCCAGGTCTCTGATGCTGGACTCGTCTCTGTCCCACATGTGATATTTTACTGACAGACGTTCAACACTGCATGTTAGGAAATAAATCAACTTTTAAATGTTCCTGATTTATTAAAGAATCATTTAATCTTTATTTTATTTTTTCTATTCTCTTTTAAAATGAGTGTTTTTATTTATTTATTTATTTATTTATTTATTTATTTA
>NW_013952915.1:305192-309960 GCF_001266775.1 Austrofundulus limnaeus | reverse complement strand
GGTTTACAGAGGGGGGGGGGTGTTTTTACAGGAAGGCTGGTTGTTTGTTGTGTTGGAGGCAGGTTCTGTTGGACCGGTTCTGTCACTTTCATAGAAGAAGGGCAGAGGAGCAGGTTAGTCATGTTCCACAGTGAAGTCACTGCTGGTCTGTAAAACACCTCCTCCTCAGTCACACCTTTCCTCCTGGAGGAGCTCGCTGCCGTTTGTTTCAGCTGAAGCACCTCCCTGCCCTCTGAGAGGACGCTCGCTGTTCAAGGTTCAGGAAGATAAGCGAGGTGAGCGGCTGACACACAGCTTGTGTTGTGTTACCAGAGGATCAGGTTACTCACAACAGGTCGACTGAAACCAGAACCTCGCTCCGATCGCCGACTCCAAACCAGGAACTGGGTGTCAGACGGCTTCTAAAGAACCCTGAGAGTCTACTTCCTGTATCTGAACAGACCCCAGCATGGCTGRGTGGGCCTGCTGCCTGCCGCTGCTCCTCTGTGTGTCTGCTCTTCACGGCTGCGCTGCCATGGTGTTCTGGACGGCGGTGGTGGAGACGAGCTACACGGGCAGCAGCAACGACACGGTGGATCAGATCTGTGAGTGTGGCCTGTACGGACGCAGCTCRCCTGTGGAGAAAGCCTCGGGCGTGCTTGCGGTCCCTAAAGGAGACCCTAAAGGCTGCGACCCAGAGTCGGACTACGGTCGCAACTCCAGCTCGGTGCCGTGGATCGCCCTGGTGAAACGAGGCAACTGCACCTTCAGCCAGAAGATCAACGCGGCGCGGCTGCGAGGGGCGGCCGCCGTGCTGGTGTACAACGTGGACGGTACCGAGAACAGCACCACGCAGATGTCCCACTCAGAGGCGGGGGGCATCGTGGCCGTCATGATCGGCAACCTCCGGGGCGAGGAGCTGGCCCGGCTGGTGAGGAACGGGACCGAAGTCCAGCTCATCATCGACGTGGGCAGCGCTCACGGGCCCTGGCTGGACACCTACTGGCTCTACTTCCTGTCCATCGCCTTCTTCATCGTGACCGCCGCCTCCGTCGCCTACTTCGTCTTCATCTCGGCCAACCGCCTGTACAGCCTGGGCCGGCACCGCCGCGCCGAGAAGAGGCTGAAGTCCGAGGCCAAGAAGGCCATGCGGCGCCTGCAGGTGCTGACGCTGAAGCGAGGGGACGAGGTCACCACGTCGGACGCGCTGTGCGCCGTCTGCATCGAGTCGTACCGGGCGGGCGACGTGGTGACGGTCCTGACCTGCGAGCACATCTTCCACCGGGGCTGCATCGAGCCCTGGCTGCTGGAGCGCAGGACCTGCCCCATGTGCAAGTGTGACATCCTGAAGGCGCTGGGGGTCCAGGACGACACCAAGGACGTGTCCTCTCCGCCGGAGGTCAACGTCATCACGGTGGCGGGGGGGGACACCATGTACGAGGTGCCTCTGAACGCCCCCGACCAGCACCGCTACGACAACAGGGCCTTCGAGGTGGAGCCGGAGGCCTCCAGAGGCTGAAGCACACGAGGAATCACTTCAAATCAGAAACTTTCAATCAAATTAACTCTTTATTCCCTGAGCTGATCTCAGCTGATCCACCACCTGAACCCAGCGGGTCGGCCTCGGCCCGACGGCACATTTCTGTTTTGCATCGTCAGCGCAGCACACTGACTTTATGGACTCAAAGGGCAGCAGAGGATTTGAATATCACTTTGTTTATTGGGGCCAAATCTGTTCCTGAAGCCTCCGTGGTGCTCAGACCCAACCAGCTGCTTTACTTTATCCACGATTAGTTGTAACATTAGACTTTATTTAATAAACTTATTTTAACTGTAAAATAAAGACTGTAAAAATACTGTAGTTTAGTTTTTACGATTTTTAGAAATATATTTTAGCACGGACAGAGCCATTTTATTTACACACAAAGCATTCTGGGTAAATGATGACGTGGATAGGTCCTCGGTGCGAGGCTGCTAGCGAGCTATATCCACCCTGAAGGTTAATCTTGGACAATATCTGATGATCGACTCTTTTAAATGAAACCAGAGAGCGTTGACAGAGAGGAGAAGGTAGAAATGACTCAGCCTGTAACTGAAAATATGGATGGAGGACAACAGAGCTGCTTCATGGAAGAACAACCTCAGATTAGCCTGTTAGCTTTAGCGTTAGCCCCGATGCTATATTTCCTTATATGTATTAGCTCAGTGCTAGCGCTACAAGCTAAACTGAGGTCCTCCATCCGTATTTTCAGTTATAAAAACTAAGCCTACAGTATTTTTACAGTCTTTTTTTACAGTTAAATTATAAGTTTATCAAATAAAGTCTAATGTTACAACTAATCCCTTTAAACAAAGTCAAGTCTGTCGTTTGATTTAATTAAATTCAGTTTGATTCCTGCTGTGAAACTGAAGTGGCCTTTTGTTATTGTCAGGTAGGATCTGCAGCCACGCCCTGAGCAGCACACCTGACAGGATGACGCACGCTGGAACTAATAAAATCACCTGAAGGAACATTTGATGAAGAAACGCTGAAACGGGAACTTCCCACACCTGTAGAACAAAGCAGAACAGTTTTAATTTTATAAAGTTATTTTTGTTAACGATGCATCCTGRTGGTCTGAAAAGCTGATTTCCTCTCGGTGAACACGTCTTCCTGCATTTTATTTTAATTTAGTAAAGAATGAAGTTTATTTATATCTTTACTTTCTGAAGCTTCTTTTAAGATTTTAAAGATGATTTCTTGTGAGAAAAGTGAAGAATTAGTTCATTTCTTTGGAAACCACAGGGGATTCTGATGATGGTACTTTTGTTTTTCTTGTTTGCAGTTTTTATAGATTCAAGAATTGAYTTGTTAAAAACAAATCTTGACTTGTTGTTAAATCACATTGATGCTTTTAGAGTTGAATAAATCCCTCAAAATGAGGTCCTCTCTTCAACATGACTCAGACTGGTTTTATAGATCCAAAGAAGCAGTGGAACAGTTTGAACAGTTAATATCTTACCTGCTGCACTCGACTCTGAATCACCTCCGTTTGGAGAAATTTAGAATATTTCTGACTAAATGATTGAGCTGAAACTTTAAGTAGGACAGAGGTTTGTTTGGACTGAAGTTATCATAACAACAATATTATTTTGTATTCCAACAGGAAGTGCCCCAGTCTGTGCAGGAAGTGCTACAAATCATGTGCAGCTTGCGTTATATAATCACATGCTTTCTGTTTATGACTCAGTTCACTTTAAAAACATGATTCATCTTTAAAAGATGAACATTTCCTCTAAAATCAGCAGACAAGTTGCTTATTTRGCAACAATATTCTGTAAAAAAGTTTTCAGTCTATAAATATAAACATACAGGGTGAGTCAAAAGTCACAGGACAGCCTTTTACGTTGGAAAGAAAAAGGAAAATGATGCACCTGAATACCTCAGCAGGTAATCAGGACTTATCTTTGGAAAAACTTGCCTTTGATCCAAAATGGTGGTTTTCAAGATGGAAGCTGTTCTGGATTTAAAAGCTGGTTCCGCTTCACCTATTACCTGCTGAGGTGTTCAGGTATGCCATTGTTTACTTTTTGTTTTTGAATTAAAAAGTATCCTGTGACCTTTGACTAAGCCTAAAAAACTCAAAATGGAAATACAATCAGGAAGTGGAAGAGAAACTTGTTAATGAGGTTCTCAGACCAGGTCCTGGTGGAGCTCTGAGAGGTCCAGAGAACAGAACTTTACAGAGGAAATGATCATATTTAGGGTTAAAAACCCAGAATGTCCCAGATGTGCTGTTTGCAGTGAGTCAGACATTTGGTCGCTGCAGGCTCCTGTAGCTTCCTGCAGCTCCTACCTGAGAACATTAGCTACACAATGTCTGCTAACGCTAGGCTAAATGTGCACTAACTGCAAGTGTTTGTTAATGCTAGACTGAATGTGCGCTAACTGCTAGTGTCTGCTAACGCTAGGCTAAATGTGTGCTAACTGCAAGTGTTTGCTAATGCTAGACTGAATGTGCGCTAACTGCTAGTNGTGCGCTAACTGCTAGTGTCTGCTAACGCTAGGCTAAATGTGTGCTAACTGCAAGTGTTTGCTAATGCTAGACTGAATGTGCGCTAACTGCTAGTTTCTGCTAACGCTAGGCTAAATGTGCGCTAACTGCTAGTTTCTGCTAACGCTAGGCTAAATGTGCGCTAACTGCTAGTTTCTGCTAACGCTAGGCTAAATGTGCGCTAACTGCCAATGTCTGCTAATGCTAGGCTAAATGTGCACTAACTGCAAGTGTCTGCTAATGCTAGGGTAAATGTGCGCTAACTAATTGTCTGTTAATGCTAGGCTAAATGTGCGCTAATTGCAAGTGTCTGCTAATGCTAGGCTAAATGTGCGCTAACTGCAAGTGTCTGCTAATGCTAGGCTAAATGTGCACTAACTGCAAGTGTCTGCTAATGCTAGGGTAAATGTGCGCTAACTAATTGTCTGTTAATGCTAGGCTAAATGTGCGCTAACTGCAAGTGTCTACTAATGCTAGGCTAAATGTGCGCTAACTGCCAGTGTCTGCTAATGCTAGGCTAAATGTGCACTAACTGCCAGTGTCTGCTAACGCTAGGCTAAATGTGCGCTACTGCAAG
Organism: Austrofundulus limnaeus; assembly: GCF_001266775.1. Classification (NCBI taxonomy): domain Eukaryota; kingdom Metazoa; phylum Chordata; class Actinopteri; order Cyprinodontiformes; family Rivulidae; genus Austrofundulus; species Austrofundulus limnaeus. Next base: position 305,370 of record NW_013952915.1, on the reverse strand, counting down.
TGTCAACGCTAGGCTAAATGTGCTCTAACTGCAAGTGTCTGCTAACGCTAGGCTAAATGTGCGCTAACTGCAAGTGTCTACTAATGCTAGGCTAAATGTGTGCTAACTGTAAGTGTCTGCTAATGCTAGGCTAAATGTGTGCTAACTAAGTGTCTGTTAATGCTAGGCTAAATGTGCG
>NW_013952915.1:303976-304844 GCF_001266775.1 Austrofundulus limnaeus | reverse complement strand
AGAGACAGAGAGACAGAGTCAGTGAGACAGTGAGACAGACAGTGAGACAGAGAGACAGAGAGACAGAGTCAGTGAGACAGTGAGACAGACAGTGAGACAGAGAGACAGAGAGACAGAGACAGTGAGACAGTGAGACAGAGACAGTGAGACAGAGACAGTGAGACAGTGAGACAGAGACAGTGAGACAGTGAGACAGAGACAGTGAGACAGTGAGACAGTGAGACAGAGACAGTGAGACAGAGACAGTGAGACAGAGACAGTGAGACAGAGACAGTGAGACAGAGAGACAGAGACAGTGAGACAGTGAGACAGAGAGACAGAGTCAGTGAGACAGTGAGACAGAGACAGTGAGACAGTGAGACAGAGACAGTGAGACAGAGACAGTGAGACAGTGAGACAGAGACAGTGAGACAGTGAGACAGAGACAGTGAGACAGAGACAGTGAGACAGAGACAGTGAGACAGTGAGACAGAGACAGTGAGACAGTGAGACAGAGACAGTGAGACAGTGAGACAGAGACAGTGAGACAGTGAGACTGAGACAGTGAGACAGTGAGACTGAGACAGTGAGACTATGAGACAGTGAGACTGAGACAGTGAGACTGAGACAGTGAGACAGTGAGACAGTGAGACTGAGACAGTGAGACAGTGAGACTGTGAGACAGTGAGACTATGAGACAGTGAGACAGAGACAGTGAGACAGTGAGACAGTGAGACTGAGACTGTGAGACTGAGACTGTGAGACTGAGACTGAGACAGTGAGACAGAGACAGTGAGACGGAGACAGTGAGACAGTGAGACAGTGAGACAATGAGACTGTGAGACAATGAGACTGTGAGACATTGAGACAGAGACATTGAGACAGAGAC
>NW_013952915.1:301347-302976 GCF_001266775.1 Austrofundulus limnaeus | reverse complement strand
ACAGTGAGACTGTGAGACAGTGAGACTATGAGACAGTGAGACTGTGAGACAGTGAGACTATGAGACAGTGAGACAGAGACAGTGAGACAGTGAGACAGTGAGACTGAGACTGTGAGACTGAGACTGTGAGACTGAGACTGAGACAGTGAGACAGAGACAGTGAGACGGAGACAGTGAGACAGTGAGACAGTGAGACAGAGACGGTGAGACAGTGAGACAGAGACAGTGAGACTGTGAGACAGTGAGACTGAGACAGTGAGACAGTGAGACAGAGACAGTGAGACAGTGAGACTGTGAGACAGTGTGACTGTGAGACAGTGAGACAGAGACTGTGAGACAGTGAGACTATGAGACAGTGAGACTGAGACAGTGAGACTGAGACAGTGAGACAGTGAGACTGAGACAGTGAGACTATGAGACAGTGAGACTGAGACAGTGAGACTGAGACAGTGAGACAGTGAGACAGTGAGACTGTGAGACAGTGAGACTATGAGACAGTGAGACAGAGACAGTGAGACAGTGAGACAGTGAGACAGAGACAGTGAGACTGAGACTGTGAGACAGAGAGACAGAGAGAGTGAGACAGTGAGACAGAGAGACAGAGTCAGTGAGACAGTGAGACAGAGACAGTGAGACAGAGACAGTGAGACAGTGACAGTGAGACAGTGAGACAGTAACAGTGAGACAGTGACAGTGAGACAGAGACAATGAGACAGAGAGAAAATGAGACTGTGAGACAATGAGACTGTGAGACAGTGAGACTATGAGACAGTGAGACTATGAGAGATGAGACAGTGACATTGAGACAGAGACATTGAGACAGAGACAGTGAGACAGTGACAGTGAGACAGTGACAGTGAGACAGTGACAGTGAGACTGTGTGACTGAGACTGAGACTGTGAGACAGTGAGACAATGAGACTGTGAGACAATGAGACTGTGAGACAATGAGACTGTGAGACATTGAGACAGAGACATTGAGACAGAGACAGTGAGATAGAGAGACTGTGAGACAGTGAGACATTGAGACAGTGAAACTGTGAGACAGAGACAGTGAGACAGAGACAGTGAGACAGTGAGACAGAGACAGTGAGACAGTGAGACAATGAGACAATGAAACAGTGAGACTGTGAGACTGTGAGACAGTGACAGTGAGACAGTGACAGACAGTGAGACAGCGACAGTGAGACTAAGACAGTGAGACTGTGAGACAGTGAGACAATGAGACTGTAAGACAGTGAGACAGTGACAGTGAGACAGTGACAGTGAGACAGTGACAGTGAGACAGAGACAGTGAGACAGACAATGAGACAGAGAGAAAATGAGACAGTGAGACTGTGAGACTGTGAGACTGTGAGACAGTGAGACAATGAGACAGTGAGACAATGAGACAGTGAGTCTATGAGACAGTGAGACTATGAGAGAGTGAGACAGAGACATTGAGACAGAGACATTGAGACAGAGACATTGAGACAGAGAGACAGTGAGACTGTGACAGTGAGACAGTGACAGTGAGATTGTGAGACTGTGTGACTGAGACTGTGAGACTGAGACAGTGAGACAGTGAGACTGTGAGACAATGAGACTGAGACAATGAGACTGAGACAATGAGACAGTGAGACAATGAGAC
>NW_013952915.1:298826-300347 GCF_001266775.1 Austrofundulus limnaeus | reverse complement strand
TGTGAGACAATGAGACTGTGAGACAATGAGACTGTGACAATGAGACAGTGAGACTGTGAGACAGTGAGACTGTGAGACAGTGAGACTATGAGACTATGAGACTGTGAGACTATGAGACTGTGAGACTATGAGACAGAGACATTGAGACAGAGACATTGAGACAGAGACATTGAGACAGAGAGACAGTGAGACTGTGACAGTGAGACAGTGACAGTGAGATTGTGAGACTGTGTGACTGAGACTGTGAGACTGAGACAGTGAGACAGTGAGACTGTGAGACAATGAGACTGAGACAATGAGACTGAGACAATGAGACAGTGAGACAATGAGACAGTGAGACTGAGACAGTGAGACTGTGAGACAGTGAGACTGTGAGACAGTGAGACAGTGAGACTGTGAGACAGTGAGACAGTGAGACTGTGAGACAGTGAGACAATGAGACTGTGAGACAATGAGACAGTGAGACTGAGACAGTGAGACAGAGACAATGAGACAGTGAGACAGTGAGACAATGAGACAGAGACAATGAGACAGTGAGACTGAGACTGAGACAATGAGACAGTGAGACTGTGAGACTGAGACAATGAGACTTTGAGACAATGAGACTGTAAGACAGAGACTGTGAGACGGTGAGACTGTGAGACTGAGACAATGAGACAGTGAGACTGTGAGACTGAGACAATGAGAATTTGAGACAATGAGACTGTGAGACGGTGAGACAGTGAGACGGTGAGACTGAGACAGTGAGACAGTGAGACTGTGAGACAGTGACAGTGAGACTGTGAGACAATGAGACAATGAGACTGTGAGACTGTGAGACAGTGAGACTGTGAGACAGTGAGACAGAGACAATGAGACAGTGAGACAGTGAGACAGTTAGACAATGAGACAGTGAGACAATGAGACAGAGACAATGAGACAGTGAGACTGTGAGACAATGAGACAGTGAGACTGAGACAATGAGACTTTGAGACAATGAGACTGTGAGACAGAGACTGTGAGACAGTGAGACAGTGAGACAGTGAGACTGTGACACAGTGACAGTGAGACTGTGAGACTGTGTGACTGAGACTGTGAGACTGTGACAATGAGACTGTGAGACAATGAGACAATGAGACTGTGAGACAGTGAGACTGTGAGACTGTGAGACTGAGACTGTGAGACAGTGAGACAGAGACAATGAGACAGTGAGACAGTGAGACAGTTAGACAATGAGACAGTGAGACAATGAGACAGTGAGACAATGAGACTGTGAGACAGTGAGACAGAGACAATGAGACAGTGAGACAATGAGACAGTGAGACAGTTAGACAATGAGACAATGAGACAGTGAGACAATGAGACAGTGAGACAATGAGACAGTGAGACAGTGAGACAATGAAACAGTGAGACTATGAGACAGTGAGACAGTGACAGTGAGACGGTGACAGTGAGACGGTGACAGTGAGACGGTGACAGTGAGACGGTGACAGTGAGACTGAGACAGTGAGACTGAGACAGTGAGACTGAGACAGTGAGACT
>NW_013952915.1:296931-297727 GCF_001266775.1 Austrofundulus limnaeus | reverse complement strand
CAATGAGACAGTGAGACAATGAGACAGTGAGACTGAGACAGTGAGACAGTGAGAGTGAGACAGTGAGAGTGAGACAGTGAGACTGAGACAATGAGACAGTGAGACAATGAGACAGTGAGACAGAGAGACAGTGAGACAGAGACACAATGAGACTGAGACAATGAGACAGTGAGACAGTGAGACAGTGAGACTGAGACAGTGAGACAGTGAGACAGTGAGACTGAGACAGTGAGACAGTGAGACAGTGAGACTGAGACAGTGAGACAGTGAGACACAGACAGTGAGACAATGAGACAGAGACAGTGAGACAATGAGACAGAGACAGTGAGACAATGAGACTGTGAGACAGTGAGACACTTGTCCAGATGCATGAAATGTGTTGAAGTCACAGTTTTATTGAAGTTTGACAACTCAAACACCAGGTTTTAAAGCTTCTGCTGTAACTGCAGAATGATCCAGTCCAGGTTTGAAGAGTTAAGCACAGAAATATAGAGAAATAATTTTCCACGTCCCTTTAGCGCCTCCTCCAGCGCAGCGCTCGTATGTCTCTGTTCTGATGTACCGCTGGACAGGAACTCACTTCTCTTTGTGTCGGTTCCTCTCAGATGATCGGCTCCAGAGAAGCTGCTGGTGTTTCTGGGTGTTGTTCATATCTGGCTGTGTCTTTGTGTGATAGAGCTTTAATTTGTAGCTGTAGAGAAGAACTGTACTCACTGACAAAGGTTTTCTGAAGTCTTCCTGAGTGTGTGTGTGTGTGTGTGTGTGTGTGTGTGTGTGTGTGTGTGTGTGTGTGTGT
>NW_013952915.1:293260-293751 GCF_001266775.1 Austrofundulus limnaeus | reverse complement strand
TGTCTGTCTCTGTCTGTCTCTGTCTCTGTCTGTCTCTGTCTGTCTCTGTCTGTCTCTGTCTCTGTCTGTCTCTGTCTGTCTCTGTCTGTCTCTGTCTGTCTCTGTCTGTCTCTTTGTCTCATTCTGTCCCACACCCTGCTGTCAGAGTAATTAGATCAGAGAAGTTGTTCTTTTAAACAGATTATTTGTCCTCTGCAGACGTTTGTCTCTGATCAGGATTTTCTCTGGAGCTGAGAGAACTGGACTGAACAGATCTCATCCTGTCATTGTTCAGTTCTTCCTGTCCTGTCCCTGCTGTCCTGTCCCTGCTGTCCTGTCCCTCAGCATGGCAGCAGGTCAAACATGTGAGGTTGAAACAGATAAAAAGGAGGAAGAAACTCCTCTTCCTCTTTGTCTCAGTGGAGAGAAGTTTTGTCTTATGATGATGATGACGATGATGACGACGATGATGATGATGATGATGATGAAGATGATGATGATGACGATGATGA
>NW_013952915.1:288639-291042 GCF_001266775.1 Austrofundulus limnaeus | reverse complement strand
ACTTTATACTTTACACTTAATACTTTATACTTTACACTTAATACTTTATACTGTAAACTTTACACTAACTGTACACTTTATACTTTACACTTAATACTTTATACTTTACACTTAATACTTTATACTTTACACTTAATACTTTATACTTTACACTTAATACGTTGTACTTTACACTTAATACGTTGTACTTTACACTTAATACTTTATATGTTAACTTTACACTAACTGCATTATTTACACTGTATACTTTACACATTATAACTTATACTTTACACTAACTGTATACTTTATTCTTTACACTCAATACTTTACACTTAATATTTTATGCTGTACATTTTACACTAACTGTATACTTTAACTGCACACTTCATACTTTAACTGTATACTTTATACTTTACACTTTAAATGTATACTTTACATTTTAACTGTGTACTTTAGACTTTACCTTATACCTTATATGTTATACTTTAAATGTATACATTATACCAATACTTTATCCTTTATACTTTGTACTTCTTTAAATTTGACCATTGAAAGCTGAGAAAACCTTCAGGAAATGAGAATATTGTCATTTATGACGAAAGTAGTTTTTTTCGTGGATAAATCCAGTATTTAGGTGTAAAACCCACAGTATAAAGTGTTGTCTTCTCAGAGAAACAAGCAGTTTAAATAAAAAAAATGAAATCTTTTAAAGAGCAGCCTGTTGTTCTGCAGCTGAAACATGAAACTTTAAATGTGTTAACTGATATGTTCAGATGTTTCCTCTGAACGTCTGCAGTCAGTCTGATGTTAGAAGCTTCTGAGGACCGTGGCTCAGTTTTATGTTAAAATACTGATTTAGTGTTTTTATCCTGTTAACTTCAGGTTGATGTTGAGTTTTCTGTTCGCAGACAGGAAGTCTTTAGATGGACAGGTTGGACAACTTCCTGTGGAGATTTAATCAACAAACACACAATCATTGAAKCATTTCCTCACAAATGAATTTCAGCAGCACTAGCAGGTAGCAGTAGCACACAGGTTCCATCTTWTAGAAATGTTCTGAATAAGAGCAACGACTGCATGAAGAGCTGCAGCTCCCTGCAGCTGCATGATGTCAGCTGAGTGTGAGGGACGACTCTCAGCTACTACCACATCAGAGGTTCACATCTATGAAAAATGTGCTGACTCAGCAGGATTTAGTTTGTTGAAAGGAAAGAAGATAACAGCTGTTTGCTGCTGTTTCTACATGTTTACCTGCAGATCTGCTCAGTCAACATGCAGCTCTGAATGTTTCACACAGGAAGTTCTCACAAGCTGCCAACCTCAGAGAGCACAAATAAAAGCCCCTCCCACTTCACCCCCTCTCTGTAAATAAATATAATTTACTGCCCCCCGAGGACCCCGGTCCTTTCCCCGCTCAGCCACAGCTCGACTAAATCAACTTTAACAACAGCAGCTGCAGCGGTGGGCCGGTGGGCCGGTGGGCCGGTGGGCCGGTGGGCCGTCATCGAGGAACTGTTTGAAATTCATGATCAGTGACAGGGACGACTGTTTGCCTCGCCTCGGGGGGACGGAGGGGTCTCTGTCTCTTATCTGCAGCCTGGGGGAGCCAGCCGGAGCCCCCCCTCAGATATCCTCCTCACGTCTCAGCACACCTGATTACTGCTTCACATGTCAGCAGGTGAGGGACCTCATTGGTCCTCTCAGGAGACCACAGCTTCTGTCATCATGCAGCCCCCCCCCCCCCGCGCAGGGACTTCATACGCTTTAATCAGGACTCACAGTTTTACAGAGCTGCTGTCTGTGGCTCAGCTCAGAGATGGACCACCTGACCCCACCCTGATGACTTTCTGCTCCACGTCTCTGTCTTTCTCTCAGGGAGTGACAGATGTTTCTATGGTGACCGAATGAGCTTCAATACTTCATTTATCTGGATAATTGTCCTGAATGATCAGACTTTACAGAACTGTTTTTAAAGTTTCATCATATTTAAAATATGTTTATGAATCTGCAGCAGAAAATCTGATGGTCTGTGAAGATTAGAGATGAACAGGTGTTTCAGAGATAACTGATGAACAGGTGTTTCAGAGATAACTGATGAACAGGTGTTTCAGAGGTAAATGATGAACAGGTGTTTCAGAGATAACTGATGAACAGGTGTTTCAGAGGTAAATGATGAACAGGTGTTTGAGAGATAAATGACGAACAGGTGTTTGAGAGATAAATGATGAACAGGTGTTTGAGAGATAAATGATAAACAGGTGTTTGAGAGATAAATGATAAACAGGTGTTTGAGAGATAAATGACGAACAGGTGTTTGAGAGATAAATGATGAACAGGTGTTTCAGAGATAAATATTGAACAGGTGTTTCAGAGATAAATGATGAACAGGTGTTTCAGAGATAAATATTGAACAGGTGTTTC
>NW_013952915.1:287465-288256 GCF_001266775.1 Austrofundulus limnaeus | reverse complement strand
AGGTGTTTGAGAGATAAATGATAAACAGGTGTTTGAGAGATAAATGATAAACAGGTGTTTGAGAGATAAATGATAAACAGGTGTTTGAGAGATAAATGACGAACAGGTGTTTGAGAGATAAATGATGAACAGGTGTTTCAGAGATAAATATTGAACAGGTGTTTCAGAGATAAATGATGAACAGGTGTTTCAGAGATAAATATTGAACAGGTGTTTGAGAGATAAGCGACGAACAGGTGTTTGAGAGATAAGCGACGAACAGGTGTTTGAGAGATAAGCGACGAACAGGTGTTTGAGAGATATGCGACGAACAGGTGTTTGAGAGATAAGCGATGAACAGGTGTTTGAGATTTAAGTGACAAACAGGTGTTTGAGAGATAAACGATAAACAGGTGTTTGAGAGATAAGCGACGAACAGGTGTTTGAGAGATAAGCGACGAACAGGTGTTTGAGAGATAAATGATGAACAGGTGTTTGAGAGATAAATGATGAACAGGTGTTTCAGATAAATGATGAACAGGTGTTTCAGAGATAAATGATGAACAGGTGTTTCAGAGATAAATGATGAACAGGTGTTTCAGATAAATAATGAACAGGTGTTTGAGAGATAAATGATGAACAGGTGTTTGAGAGATAAATGATGAACAGGTGTTTCAGATAAATGATGAACAGGCGTTTCAGAGATAAATGATGAACAGGCGTTTCAGAGATAAATGATGAACAGGTGTTTCAGAGATAAATGATGAACAGGTGTTTCAGATAAATAATGAACAGGTGTTTGAGAGATAAAT
>NW_013952915.1:285352-285664 GCF_001266775.1 Austrofundulus limnaeus | reverse complement strand
GACATGTCCAGAGGAGGGACAGTAGACATGTCCAGAGGAGGAGGGACAGTGAACATGTCCAGAGGAGGAGGGACAGTGGACATGTCCAGAGGAGGAGGGACAGCGGACATGTCCAGAGGAGGGACAGTAGACATGTCCAGAGGAGGAGGGACAGTGGACATGTCCAGAGGAGGAGGGACAGTGGACATGTCCAGAGGAGGAGGGACAGTAGACATGTCCAGAGGAGGGACAGCAGACGTGTCCAGAGGAGGAGGGACAGTGGACATGTCCAGAGGAGGGACAGTAGACATGTCCAGAGGAGGAGGGACAGTG
>NW_013952915.1:283875-284352 GCF_001266775.1 Austrofundulus limnaeus | reverse complement strand
AGGGACAGCGGACATGTCCAGAGGAGGAGGGACAGCGGACATGTCCAGAGGAGGAGGGACAGCGGACATGTCCAGAGGAGGGACAGTAGACATGTCCAAAGGAGGAGGGACAGTGGACATGTCCAGAGGAGGAGGGACAGTGGACATGTCCAAAGGAGGAGGGACAGTGGACATGTCCAGAGGAGGAGGGACAGTGGACATGTCCAGAGGAGGAGGGACAGTGGACATGTCCACTGAGGAGGGACAGTAGACATGTCCAGAGGAGGGACAGCAGACTTGTCCAGAGGAGGAGGGACAGTGGACATGTCCAGAGGAGGGACAGTAGACATGTCCAGAGGAGGGTCATGTCCAGAGGAGGGACATGTCCAGAGGAGGGACAGTAGACATGTCCAGAGGAGGGACATGTCCAGAGGAGGGACATGTCCAGAGGAGGGACAGTAGACATGTCCAGAGGAGGGACAGCAAACATGTCCAGAG
>NW_013952915.1:280870-281702 GCF_001266775.1 Austrofundulus limnaeus | reverse complement strand
ACACACACACACACACACACACACACACACACACACACGAGCTGAGCAGTGTGTGACCCCTGCTGAGCGTCTGTCACTTGTGCTGCAGCTCACAGCTTCGGCTCTTTTGAAGTGTTTTCAGGCCAGACTTCATCACATGATGGAGCTGACAGACCTGCAGAGACCAGGTCCAGTCTGGGTCCACCTGCACCTGCAAAGACCAGGTCCAGTCTGGGTCCACCTGCACCTGCAGAGACCAGGTCCAGTCTGGGACCACCTACATCTGCAGAGACCAGGTCCAGTCTGGGTCCACCTGCACCTGCAGAGACCAGGTCCAGTCTGGGTCCACCTGCACCTGCAGAGACCAGGTCCAGTCTGGGACCAGTTGGGTCTGAATGTGGTCTCTGTGTGAACTCTGTCTCTGATCGTTTCAAATCTTAGTTTCCTTCCAGCAGATGTTCAGTTTGAGTTTTAATGGAGACATTTCTTGTGGTTCAGAAGTTGAATGTGTTTGATTGTCTCCATGATGATGAAGAAGAAGATGATGAAGATGATGATGAAGAAGAAGATGATGATGATGATGAAGATGAAGATGATGCAGCCACACTGACAGTTGCTTCAGTGACTCCTCCCCTCCTTGTCTTTGTGTCCAATCAGCTCAGTCTGAGGTCGTAGTTGGTCTGTTTAAACTCTGAACTGATTTAAATGTTTTTCTCTGAGCTGTCAGAACCAACCAGAACCAACCGGAACCAATCAGAACCAACCAGAACCAATCAGAACCAACCAGAACCAATCAGAACCAATCAGAACCAACCAGAACCAATCAGAACCAACCAGAACCAACCAGAACCAA
>NW_013952915.1:277899-279870 GCF_001266775.1 Austrofundulus limnaeus | reverse complement strand
CCACCACAGACCATCTGAGACCACCACAGACCATCTGAGACCACCACAGACCATCTGAGACCACCACAGACCATCTGAGACCACCACAGACCAGCAGGGACCACCACAGACCATTTGAGACCACCACAGACCAGCAGGGACCACCACAGACCATCTGAGACCACCACAGACCATCTGAGACCACCACAGACCAGCAGGGACCACCACAGACCATCTGAGACCACCACAGTCCATCTGAGACCACCACAGACCATCTGAGACCACCACAGACCAGCAGGGACCCAGAACCTGAACCAAGCAACCCTTTCTAAGTGAACAGCTGAGTCTTGTTACCAGCTGGTGATGATCTGACTCCTCCTCCAAAGTGTCTGAAAACAGTGGTCCTGGTCCTGGTCCTGGTCCTGGTCCTGAACCAGACCAGAACTTGGCTCCAGTGAGTGGATGTCAGCGGATCTAAAATAATGTTATTAACATGGTTACAACACGTCAGCTCTGGTTCTGCAGCAGTTGATCCGGGTCAGAACCGACCCACAAGGTGTTGATGGTTTCAGTGAATGTGAGCTTTATAGGCTTGCTGCAGCTTGTTCCTCTGCAAAACCCTGTATCACACACACACACACACACACACACACACACACAAGGAGCAGTTCTGTGAATCTTAAAGCAGCAGACATGAATCTGTTTTTTTAGGTTTTCTTCTCGTTTATTTTTATTTTTTTCTCTCAAACAACAAAAATCACTTCTTGATGTTTCGCTTCATAAAGTCAGACGTCAATCTAAACCACAGACTTTTATTTTTGTAATTAAAAATCCAGAGGAAGGGTTGGACTTCCTGTCAGACTCATCCTTCAGGTTTCTGTGAGAAAAGTTTGGTTCTGAACAGGATTTTCTGTTTTTCTTGTCAGAACTTTGTGTCGGCTGCCAGCCCTGATGAAACGCTGCGGTTTTAATCTTTTACATCAGTTTTCAGTAATTAGAACGCTGAGCGATGGCTGTGTTTGCTGTCAGATCAGGATAAATAGTCTGACCTTTCTGCAGAAATGTGGGATAATAGAAACAGACTGAAGTTTCTCACGTTGGCTCTGTGTTTTYATGAAATGATTTTAAATATATGTTCAGTCCTCAGAGCTGCCTCACTGATTTAGAGTATTAGATCATCAAGTTAGTTTTATACACCAGTTATTTTTATTTTAAATTGATCTTATCCTAAAGTCTTAATATTTACAGTTAATAAAGCATCTGAGGGTTTTGACCCTTATCTTCTCCAAGTGTCATTTATTGCTGAGATGTTAGAAAGGTTGTGTCTGAAAACAGCTGATCTACAGAAATACTAGATTTGGGATTGTCCTGGAAATATTTATTAACAGACAGAAAGATGGAGAATAAGACAAAATGTCTGCGTGAACGGCCGTCACMATGATTTAATAAGCTGTCGCTGCTCGTCAGTGAGCAGAGAACAGTTACAGTGCATGTAACCAATCACAGACCGACAACTGTAACACCTAAACCAATGACAAAGCTTCTGCACCGGAGAGAGATGATCAGAATAAAATAGGTCACAGATAAATGCTGGTGTAACAGGTGAAGCAGTTCTGAGCAGTTATCAGATGACAGGTTGAACAGCGCTGAGATCTACGAGTTTACAGGATCATTTTGAGTTTTTCCACAGAAACAGCTCCAAACATCTCACTGAGGGCTGAGACACACGGGGAATCTGCTTTCAATTGGTTTTCCTCATATTTRTCAACTTCTTCTCCTTCTCCTGCCCTTGGCGTCCCACAAGGTTGTGTTTTCAGTACCTAGTTGTTTTTGTTCTCCCTGCTTATCGCTGCCGTATAAAGATTAGATTTCGTCATGTTTGAGACATTTTAAGCTCCAGAGGGATCTCATCAGCCCAGAGTTCCTCAAGGCTCTGGATGTTGTAGGGTTGTGTTGGCTTACGCGACTCTGCAATATCGCATGGACATCGGG
>NW_013952915.1:275577-276899 GCF_001266775.1 Austrofundulus limnaeus | reverse complement strand
GATGGATGGATGGATGGATGGATGGATGGATGGATGGATGGATGGATGGATGGAAGCTCCAGATGTTGTCTCTGGTAAAGGTCTGCAGCTCGGTGGGTTAGACCTGGGGTCTTTCTGTGTGGAGAACATGTTCTCCTGGTGTTTGTTTGGGGTTTTCCTGCCTTCAGGCTTTAGTTTGGTTTAATAAGAGYCATAAAAATAAAATGTGGGAGCACATCGTTCAGCTCAGCTCTGATTGAAACCTGCTCCAGACCACCTTTAAAGGGGGWCAGACCCAGGTCTGAAGGAGGTCTGCAGAACCTGAACAGTCAWGCAGAAACTGTTGAACAGCTGGAGTTAGCTTCAGTTCAAACAGAAACTGTTTTTTTTTTGTCCTTCAGCGGTCTGCCTCGTCTGGTTGAGCTCTTTATTATCGTACTTTACGTCGATGAAACCTTGTTCTTTGGTCCAGAGGAAGGTAAACTCTGCATCTCTGTCCTGCTCCACCTTTAAACTCAAGAGTTTCCTCATATTTAGAGTTTATGATCGTGAGATTCTATAAATCTCATTCAGTGGTGAAATGATGAGACTCTGCAGCAGGATTTCTCTTTCAGGTTTTATCTGTCGAGTCAAAGGAGCTGATTAAAGAGTTCCTCTGATTCTGCTGCATCAGCACAGCTTTCTTCTCTCATTAGACTGTTTTGTTTATAGTTTCGTCATCATTCAGAAGGTTGAATGAACTCATAAAGCACAGAAAATATGATTTCTTTGCTTCTGTTCCTTCAGTTKAAATGTGTCGTGTCCTCTCCGGCTGCCTTTAAAGAGGCGCCTGAAAGCATGTGGGGTCATTAAGCAGCTGTCAGTGGAAGCTGGATTAGCTTCTGATGGCTTTGGCTGCTGTTTTTTTCCTTTCTGGTTCAACTCTGATGAGCTCTGGCCTCTTCATGTCATTTAGTTCTACTTTCTTGGACACTTTGTCAGGATTTYAATGCATCTACAAAAGAAAAATGTCTGAATAAAGTTCAGAAAAAAAGGGGTTTCCAGGGAGAGATAAATGTTCAGTTTAATCAGATGCTGTGGATAAAAGTCCAAAGCAGGAAAGTGGTGCTGACTGCTCTTTAAATGTCCTTTTTGTCGGTTGTTTCTTTTCTGTTTTGTTTCATGTTTGCAAGAAAAGCTGATTTTAATCTTTACTTTCAATTTACTCTCATGTGTCTGTAAATGACCTTGGTGTGTTCCACTTTTTGAAAAGATGTTTTTATTGCATCTGCAGCCTGAGTCCCCTGAGAGATAGGAAAACAGTGTGTGTGTGTGTGTGTGTGTGTGTGTGTGTGTGTGTGTGT
>NW_013952915.1:262750-274577 GCF_001266775.1 Austrofundulus limnaeus | reverse complement strand
GTTCAAGGGGTATGAATACTTTTGCAAACCACTGTATATATAAATAAAACATATAACACATACACAGTTGGAAACGCTGCAAGTTCCAAATCATCAATTGRTATAAAAACGTTTTTTTTCTCTGCAGCCATGTGTAACTTTGAACAGCTTCATCCAGGTGTTAATGACCAGGTGTGTGCAGAAACTGGAGTTTTGTGTTTGGAAATGTGTCAGCTCATCAGATCTGAAAAACTAAWGAAGATGATTTGGTCACTTTGAAGTGTGATCGTCTCTTTATCAAACCATCACTCGTTATTTGTTCCAACGTGTTTGATCAGAGTTCATATCTGAGCTCTGGATGGTGCAGGCAGGAGACATGTAATGAAGTGTGTGTGTGTGTGTGTGTGTGTGTGTGTGTGTGTCTGTGTGCTGCAGCCTCATTTAGGTTTAGATCTGATGCCCAAAGCAGTTGTTAGTCCAGATGTTTGGCGAGCAGAGGAACATGTTACTCTGGAAGGTTTCCCACATGCTCTGTGGTTCTGGTGACTCTGCGTTTGCCTCAAACATCAAAACAACCCGGATCTAAAAATAGTGTTAATCATTCAGTCTGTGATGTTGGATCAGCCGGGACACGGCCGTAAAAACCAGCTAAAGCTTCTCATGGCTCCTGCACACGTCTGAAGGCCCAAATCCTCAGATTGAACATGCTAACGCCTCGTAGCCGAGCCATGCTAATTCATGCTAAGCTGCTCCAACAAGCTTCAACATCTTTAAACAGAATCAACCCAAAAACACACTTTCTGTGCAGTAATGTTTAATTTCAACTATACATGCCGTGTTACAAAAACCAACTAAAAAAATGAAAGAACAAAAAACTGAAATATTTACACATTCACAGTACAACTTTACAACGTATGTACACGCTCAAATACTCTGATATACATCCGGGTTGCACAGTATTTAAATCAACRCTACGAGACAAAAACAAAAGGTTCTGAAATATAAAAGCTTGAGTTTGGATTAAAAATCAGGTCATAATGCAACGTACAACACTGTTAGCTGACAGCAGACGTCTTTACATACAATCATCATGTAAACAAAATGTGGCTTTGGGCTAAACCCGAATCCTGTGCCCAGCTGCTACCAGAGAAATGACCCCCAGTCTGGCCAATCAAAACAAGTCCTGTCGCTGGAATCCTGGAAATTACAGACCCTGCTCCGCCGCCGCCGCCGCTGCCGCCGCCGCCGCCGCCGCCGCTGCCGCCGCTGCTCGCACCAACAGACAGATTTCCTGTGAAAACTGTTAAAACGTTGGCTGTGAGCAGGAAGTCCTGCTGTCTTCCTCACAGTGATCCGACCCCCCCACATCCCACAGGTCAGGGTTACATTCACTGTTCACCACCACCCTGCTCCAGAACATCATGTAGGTGGCACAGCTAGTTTCCATGAGAATAACTGGAAATGAACCTGGAATTTAAAGGTTGGTTCTTCACTGAGCGTGCTCAGAGCTGATACACCTGGACATGCAGGACCAGGTGGGACATATGGGGACCAGGTGGGACATGTGGGTACCAGGTGGGACATATGGGGACCAGGTGGGACATATGGGGACCAGGTGGGACATATGGGGACCAGGTGGGACATATGGGGACAGTTCTGTTCAGAGTCGTATGCATGTGTTTATAAAACAAAAAGGATAATTCAGAAATGTGACACAGTTACAGGTAATTAAAGTTATTTTCATGAAGCTTTGGGTCAAACAGGATCTGCTTTAGATAAAACCAAACCTTTGTTTAAATGACTCCAGTTCATTCCCAGAACTCAGAACTTTGGAAGWTCTCCMAACTGTTCCCCAGCTGAAGGTTTCTGTGGCGTCCCTGCTGTGATCCTGATGACAGGAGACAGTCTGGTGGTGTTTGAGGTGAACTTCTGTCACATAAATATTAATATTTCATGTTTTATCAAGCGTCACATCAGCTGCAGAGCACAGAGGAGGAGAGAGGCTGTCGTCTCTTTACGAATATAAAAACAGAATCACAGTTTTAGTTTCCGTCTGACGGACAGCTGGACTCTAAAGTTTAGGTAGTGATTCTCTGTTTCAGACATCTGCTATAAAAACACTCGACTCGTGACAAACGAGCCGTGGCCAGGAGTACAGTTTGTTCATGAGTAAGGCACACATTGCACAGATTCAGGTTCTCTCTCCTAAAACATTTCTGCTCCTTGTAGTATTTACAGGACCTGGTCATTCCCAGCATGACGCGTGTTTAGGAAATGTTGATGGTTGTTCAGGGGCAGGGGGGACAGACCACACCTCCTCCTGTTGTTCATCCAGCATTAGTTTGGTCCAGCTTTGAGGAGAAAACTTGTTGTTTACTGCAGGTGAGCTCTGTCTGGACTGTGACTCGTTGGTGCTCAGGTTTTATCACAGGTTTCTTCGAGTTGCTTGAGTTTTCAATCAYTTGTGCAACAAATTTTCTCTCTGGGCGTCTCCAACCCGTCTGTGGCAAAAATTGTGTCGTTTGCAATTAATCATCAGAAAATTATTGTTTTTTTTTTGACGATGAATACGATCGACACCAGCRGACTGGAGTCAGGTCTGTCAGCTCGGTGCTTCAGATATGACAAACATTTAAAAAGTTCTGTCATTWMTTCATCATAACTCTGGTTTTACTTGGTCTATCAACAGTTTAAAAACTGATGTAAAGCCTGAAGTTYGTACTTTTTGCACAATTTGGAACAGAGTTTTACAGAGATCAAATCTTTCCCACAGAGTCGTTTAAACTGGTCATGTGACGATGACATGCAGGGGACTCCAGGTGATTAATAATCGTATTAATCGTTATCAGCTAAATACTACAGTTAATCAGGATTACATTTTTTTTTGCCAATATCACCAACCCTAGCTCTGAGAGGAAACATGGACAGCCTGCAGCGTCCACTCTGACGACAGTAAAAACTCTTCACTCCTGTCTAACCATAATGTGGGCAAATRAATAATGTGCACGGCCAAAAGTACAGCTTTACAAGCCGTGATTTTCACAAACAGGCCACGCCCACTGCTCAGTGGACCACAAACATTAAGACTTTATTAAAACCCAATTAATTTAGCATCACCAACCGTCACAAACCAGTGAGATGTCACCACCTTYAGGAAGCAGATTTAACAGGAGTGCAGAAATGTAGATCTAATGTTGGTCTAAAGTACTGGTTTAGTGTTAATTTCACATTAATAAGTTCTTTTAAAAGGTAAAAAAGATTAAATTAAGTTTAAAATGAGATGAAATTGTTGTGTTTAAAGCACAGCTACATACAGACTTATGAGGACCACCAGTGTAATTCTACTAAAGAACAACGGAGGTTTGGGTTTGTTTCATTCCTGCAGAGAAATGTTTTCTCTGACGTCTCAGTTTTATTAGTTTGGTTGCTCCATTTAATCAATTTATGCCCTTTAGAGTAAAAACAAACAGAAGTCCTCACTCAGAACTCAGGCGGTCCACCTGTGGTCCAAACACACCGTTCAGCAAACACAGAAACCAGTAGCAGCAAATATCAAGTTAAATTTCCCAGTCAGTTACAGAGTTCCTGTTTCTGTGAGACCCAGTAGAACCAGTGAGTCCACAGCTTTAAACGGATCCACGATTACTTGTAAAATTAGACATTATTTGATAAACATTTATTTTAACTGTAAAATAAAGACTGTAAAAATACTGAAGGCTGTTTAGTTTTTATAATTTTTAAAAATATATTTTAACACAGACGGAGCCATTTTATTTCCACACAAAGCATTCTGGGTAAATGATGACGTGGATAGGTCCTCGGTGCGAGGCTGCTAGCGAGCTATATCCACCCTGAAGGTTAATCTTGGACAATATCTGATGATCGACTCTTTTAAATGAAACCAGAGAGCGTTGACAGAGAGGAGAAGGTAGAAATGACTCAGCCTGGAACTGAGCTAATACATATAGCATTGGGGCTAACGCTAAAGCTAACAGGCTAATCTGAGGTTGTTCTTCCATGAAGCAGCTCTGTTGTCCTCCATCCATATTTTCAGTTCCAGGCTGAGTCATTTCTACCTTCTCCTCTCTGTCAACGCTCTCTGGTTTCATTTAAAAGAGTCGATCATCAGATATTGTCCAAGATTAACCTTCAGGGTGGATATAGCTCGCTAGCAGCCTCGCACCGAGGACCTATCCACGTCATCATTTACCCAGAATGCTTTGTGTGGAAATAAAATGGCTCCATCTGTGTTAAAATGTATTTTAAAAAATTTACAAAACTAAACAGCCTACAGTATTTTTACAGTCTTTACAGTAAAATATATGTTTATGTAATAAAGTCTAATGTTATAACTAGTCCTGGATCCTTTAACAGGTTACAGCTCGACACACAGCACTCAGGCTGCAGCGTTAAAACAGTGACTCAGGTCTTCAGGTGGAGGTGCTTCCTCTGGCAGGTGCCACCCCCCCCAGACCAAACATGTGCAGCCTTTACATGAGAGAGGGTCCTGTCCCCCCAACACACTCCAAACTTTTGATTTGTTTATTTGTTTCCTGCTCAGTTCAGCTGTTTGTCATCATTTAAAGTGATGACTTCCTTCCTCCTATCAGAGCCCACCTCTGCTCTGTTAATTTCACATTAGAGGGAAGACAGTACTCGAGGGCAGTAAGGTTTCACCACTGTTCAAGTATTCAACCATGTATGCCCTGGTGCCCCGTACACTCAGCGGCCCCCCCTGCAGCACCTTCCCTGGGAACAGGCACCACCCGGGGCCCGATTCACCGCAGTCCACTCTTCTTATCTGTGGCTGCAGGGTACAGGAAGGAGGCGGGGTCCAGGGAGCTCCAGTGAGTATCTTTGGCCAACTGTGTAGTTTTCCCTTTCAGAGAGTGTGCACGTTGTTTCAGAGAGTGTGCACGTTGTTTCAGAGAGTGTGCACGTTGTTTCAGAGAGTGTGCACGTTGTTCCACAACAGAATCACATAACAGGCCTGATTTCACCCACACCCCCCGAGCCCCTCAGAGCTCGACGTTTCGAGTCCATGCTGGTTCAGTAGCTGTACTTGTTGACCACTCGCATCTGTGGAGTCTGTGGGGGAAACCCGTTGGGCTTGGGGGGTACGTCCGGCTTTAAAGATGGAGTCCGTTTGAGCCCCGTGCGAGGGAGCGACCCGTGGCCACTGTAGCTGCTCTGTCGGGACACAGAGGGCTGGTGAGGCGAGGGCATCCCCGACGYCACCACCGCCCCACCGTGAGAGTCCAGTCTGGAGGGGGGCGTGGGGGGCATGTAGCCGCCTCTGTTCATACTGTGTTGGCGGGACACCCCCATAGTTACCCCGCTTGTTGAGGTGGATAAAGACTGCCTGTGGGAGGCACTCCGGTGGAGCTGGTAAGCCCCTCGTTGCCTCTCCAGGGTGCCCCCCATGCTCAGGCTCCCCGTTGGGGTGGTGGGGGTGGAAGGCAAGGGCACGTCGACCCGTTTGGTGGGGCTGTGCCTCGGCAGAGAGGAGGAGGGAGAGTAGAGCGAAGCCTCACGGCTGGGTACTTTGGGGGGGATCTCGGTCAGTTCCTCCATGGGCTCCAGTGTCAGCTGTGGTCTGGGGCGGGGTCCCGACCCGTCCTGAAGAATGGCCTTGGGGTTGGAGTCGTTGAGATGCTTTAACAGGTCGTTCAGCGTGTTCCGAGCGTCCACCGCTCTCCTCTGATCCTTCTTACCCACTTTAGGGTCGGCGTTCTTCATCTTCTTGTCAGAGGAACGTGGCAGAGTCTCGTCTCCGTCGTCCAGCTCGGGCTGGCTGTGAGTGGCGTTGGGCAGGACCACCGCACTGGGAATGTTGGAGTGTCCCAGGGAGGGGTGAGGGTGGTGGGCGTTGACGGGAGAAGGGGACGAGGGCAGGAACTGTGGACTCTTGGCTGAGGAGTTGGACTCCTTCCTGGACCCGCTGAGCTTGCTGTGGGCCTTGTCCCACTGGTTCTTGATGGGCTGGAGGCCTTTCTGCTGGAGGACGGGGGTGGACTCTGGGGTCGGTAGAGCGGCCAGCTCGGGCGGCTGACAGCTGTCCCGTAGGATCATGGTCTTGATGTCCACATTGGGGGTGTTCAGATCCTTCCCGTTGGTCAGCAGGTTGGTGTACAGCTTGGGAGAATCAATGTTGGCTTCGTACTCCTGAGAACATGAGAAGAACATGAGAAGAAGCAGGTTAGACTCAGTTAGACATGTTGCACAGTTACATGGCTTCAGATCGGGGCTGCACCTTCACGGGGCTGTCAAAGAGGCCGTTGAGCTTGATGAAACTCCCAGTGGAGTCCGAACAGGACGGGGCGGACTCTGCGTCTTTGTGGACGTGTTTGGGCTTGCGGAGGACGGAGTCCCGGTAGCAGAACACGATCAGCCCGGCTAGCAGGGCGCCCATGAGGAAGGCAGCGAAGACGCAGGTGATGAGGATGTTCATGTGGACCATCTGGTCGCTGTCACCTGTGTGGTTATCCCAAATCCCTACAAAACAGCAAGGCATCGGTTAAACCCCCCCACAGCAGAAACCTGCACGTCTGACTGGAAACAGGCTTTTTACTAAACAAATCAAGCTAACAAGCTACGTTCAGATTCCAGCAGCTTGTGGCCGAAACACCGGCGAACATCAGCCGACACTCTTATCTACAGGAAGCTGTTAGTTCAGCCTTAAAGGGTTGAGTGAGGAGACCAACAGATTATCGTTCGGGGACAGAGAAGCACAGTTTGCACTGATTCTGGAGATCTTTCTGCTCTACAGGAGGTTTGTTAGTAACCACAGGTGTTAGAAGAGTTAGTGGTCCACCGTGCAGCCACAGCAGTGACGGGGCGGTCAGGGTCCAGCAGCCGGGAAACTGTTGCTACGGCTAACAGTTAACTAATCTATGAGAGAAAAGACTATATTTACAATTCTTTAAAGAAAGGAAATGAGGTTCTGTTGAGTAGTTATCAATTGTGAATGTCTTACCTGCAGTTGAGCTGTCAGAGTCTGGTGGAGTCGAGCTAATTGCTAATCAGACTGAGGCTAATTTCAACTAACAGCTTTAATTTGATCCTTTATTTCCCAAAGTTCTAAATGTTTCTGTTGAGTTATTGTTTATTTTGTATTTCTACTGTTTCTGATTCTGTCAGTACATCTGTATGAATGTGAGTTTATTCTCTTAAGTTTTAAAGTGCCTGTGACGTCAAATTTTTGTAATACATATGAATGCATTTTTAGAAAGAGGACATTGATAAAATATTGCAAAATAAATTTCATGTTGCTGAGATGAACAGTTGTTGAGATATTTGCCTGTGAAGAAACAGGAAGTGATGTCACAGGAGAATGTCAGCATGTAAACAGAGCGTTGCTACAACAGCCAACAACACAGACTATAGAGAAAAATCTGGTTTCTTTAGATTATTTTGAGTCTCTATCAGAGATGAAGAAGAGTTTAAATAATATTGTTTCAATAAACAAAGACCAGAGATTTTTTTGTTAAAGAGTTCCCCTTTGATGTCACTTCCTGTTTTACTTTGGCTGAGCCAAGTTCAACAAACAATGTGCCAGTTATGAGACAAAATGGGTTAAATCGTGTGTATTATTCCAACTTTTTTTAAATATAAAGATGTTTTCTTTGACTTTTTGTATTTGAAGCATACGCATGTCACAGGTACTTTAAGGATTTTTTGTTGCTTCATGCATGAAAATAAGTTTGACTTTACATCGAGTAGTTAGAAAAGCTGGACATGTTCCAGCACTAACAGTCTTCTCAGTAAATATTCAGTAAAATAATGTAAATAAAATACAATAATTTTTCACAAAAAGAGGTTTAATTATTGAAAAATTGTTTTATGTGGCAGAAATCAGTGTTGGATCAGACCGGTGAACACTTAGCTGGACTCCACGAGAACTGTTTCCTGATTCTCCAAAATGAAATGTTGTCTGCTGCAGGTAAGACATTGACTACTACTGATTACCTCACAGAAACACCTCTTTTAAAGAAATAAATCAGTCCAGGTTTAGCGCCTGATAAGAGGACATGAGTTAAAAGAAAAGCAGAGACAGGACATCCAGCAGCAGATGAGGATGAAGTGGTCCTCTACGTGCAGGACCCTCCTAAAGGGACAGTTCAGCTCTCTAGCAGCTATCACATCAGCTCAGGCAGCATCTGGCCGCCTCCTCTTACCCTCTCGCCCCCCCGGCATAGAGTCTAAAGAGTGGGAGGTAGCCGGGTCATCCTGCAGAGCAAAGCCCGAGCCGTAGAGCTCCGGAGCGGGCTCAGGGCTGGGGGTCTGACTGGGTAAGGGTACAGGGGGGTGTATGGGCTCACTGGGCTGGACAGTGACTGGTGTTGATGGAAACTCCATGTCTGTGGTGACAAACAAACCATTAACAACCTGTGCAGGTGAGTCTGAGTCAGCAGGAATGAGCAGAATGTTGAGTAAGAAAAGGACCAAAAGTGTAGTTTGACAAAATGACAGACCTTTTTCACAGAAACAGGTTAACGGCAGCAGCTAGCTGTAGCTCCCTGCAGGAGGAACCGTGCAGTGCTGATGGAGGTGAAACATTTAATAAAGTACTGTCCACCATTTGTTTCAGTCTCAGATTAACCGTTAGCTCGTTAATCCCGTCAGAATTAAACTCAGTTTTTCCAAAGTAGAACCAATAAAGTGGATTTAATGACTTCCCTGCTTCCCTTTGAACTCTTTATTTTATGGTGGAATCCACGTGATTTATTGGATTATTAAATAATTTCCCATCCTCGCAGTGTAATCTCTTATAGCTGGGTTTGTCACGTAGTCCTGATCCATTGAAAGGCTCGGTTCTGACACAACAGACTGACTCCAAGACTTTAATTCACCCTSTCACAAACGTGTCATTCTTTTATTTAAACACTATAAAACATGAGCACTGGCTGAACACTGAGTGATTTCTAAATGAATTTAAAGTCCAGTTTGAACCGATCTTTGTCCTTTTCAGGAAGTGACACGCTGAGTTGTTTGATAGTAAACACTTAAACAGACCCTGGAAAAACTGAAAGGACTTGCCATGTGCCGTATAGTTTAAATAAAGATATTAATTTACTGATTGTTGGAGATCCCTGTGATCTACCACCTTAAATTTGATCCAAATATATCTAAAAATGGCTAAGTTTTGGTCAATTTAGCATTTYAGTCATGGYGGCCATCTTGGATTTTTGATTTTGCTTCAGTACGTGATGGAGACCCTTCTTAGCTACCACCACACYAAATTTTAGCTAAAAATGTTTTAAAAYGRGTTATTGCAGTTTCAAGTCAGCTCTGGTGGCCRTCTTGTATTTTTATTYATTCATAATTTGTYAAAGCTTGTTCTTGGCTCCTACTTTACCAGTTTTCAGCTCTGTAAGTCTTAAAATGGCTGAATTAGAGGTTTTTCTTAAATTAGCATTAGCAGTTAGCTTAACCTTCTGATTAGCATTCAGAATGTGTTGAGCTAGCTCTCAGCTACCACCCCACCAAATTTCAGCTTTGTATGTCTTAAGACAGTTGAACAATCTGGGAGCCATGTTGGGTTACATAAAGCCCCTTGTTGTTCTGTCACTCAAGAGGCTACTCTGCCCAGCAACAGCCTCAGCCAATCAGAAGGCCTGATTGTGATGTCATTACAGGGCGGGGCAGAACGGATCTGCAGCACGACAAATCTCTGAAAAGTTTAGTTCAGTCAGCCGCTGTGTGAAAACTATAMGGTCTATTTTAATAATTCTTGACCTGTGAGCGACAGAAGAGATTGGTTCTTGCTCAGGAAAGTTTCACATTTGTACAGATATTTATCTCAGAGATACGATGAGTTAAATATAGTTGCTGTTTTGCTTCTGAACTGCATCATGACAGAAATTGAACATTGAAAACAGGACAAAAAGTAGTACTTCCCTAACTTCTGACTCAAGTTGAATTAAAACCATTTATTCTACAGAAAAATCAGAAATATTGTCTGAAAGAAGACAAAATGTCTACGTTTTGATATATAATTTGTTTGTGGATCATGAAAATTGCGCCTGTAAGAAGTTGTTTGCTAAGAAATCTTTCTAATTCAGACAGTGTGGCAGTTAAAGTCAGTTTGGAGCTCAGCTCATCTCATTGTATTCCTATGAGTTTTATTGACATTAGTTTTATGTGATTTATGTTGCAATGGTGACATGAACCACTGCTAAAAGTAGGAGCACGCTTCCCACAGCCGAGCCGGTCGTTTTGATGAAACTTTTATCCCAGCATCCRTTCCTGTCATCAGTTTATTAAGATCAGTCTTTTCTTTTTTTAAAATAAACCTGAATGTTTTTATATATTTAATCATTTCACAGCTCCTGTAGCTGCACGTTTTAACCACCGCAGTCAATTTCTATTGTGAAAAAGGTCTGTTACAGTAAAAGTTTGTTTTTTTTTATTTTAGAGAGGGAGAAAAGAGAACCAAGAGGTTCTGAGAAAAGGTTGGAGCACAACATCTGTGATGAGAGATGAATGTTGAGCATGCACGAGGATGATCAGGACAGCAGTGGAAACACAGACTGGTGCTCCTGCTCTTTATGGTGATGAGCAATGAGCTGTTAGCATTCCACAGCTGTTGGAGTGCAGGAGATGAAGAGCAGCGGTGAACGGTGAAAAAGAAAGGGCAGGAAATGCTGAACTCAAGGAAAGAAACCATTGGAGTAAAAGATCAAACTAACCAGAGGTAGGGTCGCCAAATGATTTGTAACCTGGCGCTGAAGTAGTGCCCAAAAACGCTAAAAAAATTCAAAGGACAAGAAATCATTATAAGGGGATTCAGAGGTAAAAGAATCAAATTAAATGAAAGTCTGAGACTCTGAGTGCAGCTGGTTTGGTCTAACAGGAAGTCCTCTGGTTCTGATCGATACTAAAGTTCAGCTCATGTTCAGCTCTTACACATGAAGGAACAATAAACCAGTGGGAACAAGAAAAGCTCAGTTTCTGCTCGTGTGCAGGGGCTGAACATGACGYGTACCTGCACATGTCAGTTACAGGTGGCCATGAACCGTATGTATGTATGTTAATAACATGTTACTGGTGCTGGGGCTTCAGGACCATGGTGTATGCATGACGAGCTCGTGTTTGTGTTCAGTGTGTGTGCGTGTGAGGAGAACTGTGTGTGTACGTGTTGCAGGACTGATGGCATGACGCGGGACACAAGTCGTACCTTGACAGTCTCCCAGGTGAGCAGTGTCTCCAGACTCGACGTCCTGCTCGTATCCAGTCCTGAAAMCAGAACCAGAACCTGACATTAGASCCGGACACACCATGAACCAGTCATGATTCTTACTGAAGGAGCTGTCAATCAGAACTCTTCATCCAGGCTAAGCTAACGGCTAGCTGGCCAGTGAGGGAGAACCTTATGAAGCAGGTTTGTWAGCAGCTCATTTCATCACTAAGTTAGGTGATGATTAATCTTTATATTTTCAKTTTGGGGCTGTTTTTTCTTTAAAAGATGTTTTTACTTCACAACCAGAGAGCTTTTATTTTCCTGAAAGGAGACATGATGCTTTTAAATCCTTCAGCTGGGGTCTACATAAAGTAGAACTACATTGCACTGGTCTGAATTCCTCCTTATTGTAACTCCACAAGCCCTGCCCCTTTTCTGAGCTGTGTCTCAGATCAGCTCATTTTGAGGCTGTCTCTTTACATTTAGACAAGGCAGACTTGCAATGCTTTGGTCTGCATTCCTTTTAATTGTAATTCCACAAGCCACGCCCCTTTTTCTGAGGCAACACAAGCCCCTCCCCTTTTCTAAAGTGTGTCACAGGCTGTGTCCAAAACGACAGGCCGGGTCCTCCGGAGGACCCAGACTCCCCGGTCTCGGCGGGCCCGG
>NW_013952915.1:253127-261124 GCF_001266775.1 Austrofundulus limnaeus | reverse complement strand
ATTCGGGGAAAAAGAAGGACGTATTTGTCGGACGCATCGGAGGAGTCTTCCGTTTTGGACGTCCTTCGTCGCGGCGCTGTGACGTATGCGGCCGACAAATTCGACCTTCGGAGGACCCGTCCTGCCGTTTTGGACACAGCCTCAGATCAGCTTGTTTTAAATCTGTTGGTGGAACTAAAATGCTTTAGTCTGAATTCCTCCTTGTTGTAACTGTACATGCCCCGTCCCTTTTATGAGGCACAGCAAACCCCGCCCCTTTTCTGAGTGCTGCAAGCCCCCTTTTCCGAGCTGTGTCGCAGMTCAACTCATTTTGAGGCTTTCTCTTTATATTTAGAAGAGGAATTGCAATGCTTTGGTCTGCATTCCTTTTAATTGTAACTCCACAACCCACGCCCCTTTTYTGAGGCACGATGAGCCCCTCCCCTTTTCTGAGGTGTGTCTCAGTTCAACTTGTTTTGAGGCTGTCTCTTTAAATCYAAACGAGGCGGAACTGCAATGCTTTAGTCTGAATTTCTCCTTGTTGTGACTGTATAAACCCCACCCCTTTTCTGAGGTACAACAAACCCCACCCCTTTACCAAAAGCTGAAAGCCACGCCCCTTTTCTGAGGTTTGTCTCAGTTCAACTTGTTTTCAGGCTGTCTCTTTAAATCTAAATGAGGTGGAAATGCAATGCTTTTTGTCTGAATTCCTCCCTGTTGTAACCCCACAAGCCCCACCCCTTTTCTGGGGCGTGTCTCAGATAAACACMTTTTGAGTCTATTTAAATCCAAACGAGCCTGGATTTTTAGATATGTCTCCTTTAATATTTGAGTTTTTATGTTGCAGCCAAGCAGCACAGTGTAGCAGTGGTTAGACCTATTGCCTCACTGAAACAGTCACAGGTTTGCCTCCTGGTCTTTCTTCGTGGCGTTTAAGATGTTCTCTCCATGCACCTGTGTGTTTTCTCCTCCCACAGACTAAACCCAKCCTTGTTAGGCTTACTGATGACTCTAAACTGATCTTAATGAGAGGGAGAAGCTTCTTTGTATCGTTGTCTTCAGCTTCCTGTGTGCGTGTTTATTTCATTTATTTAACCTTTAGTTCAACGGGCAAAACATTAAGAACAGTTTCTTATTTACAATGTTGGCCTGAGTTCGAGTGAAGACACTGGATTTAACTCACAGAAGACCAGACTGGATCCTCTCGCAGGCTCCATGAGGCCTCCAGCCGCAGTAAGGATCTCTGGAGGCGATGCAGGACCTGCAGCAGGTTTAATCATTAGACCGGCTGCTGAACATTAACCGTGAAGACAAAGGTTCCGCCGGGACAACGTGAAAAACAAAACCCTAAAGTCCCGCGGCTGGGACACGTGCGCCGCCTCACTCACTTGTGGCAGGACGAGTGGCGCTCGCAGCGACTCAGCGGGATCCTGATGACACAGCTTGAAAAGGCCACGTAAAGGCTGTGAGTGTCTTTGTCCACGTGCAGAGACAGGACACGCTTATCGTCCTCACGGTTGGACGGACACCTGCAGAGACAAGAAGAACCGGATCAGATCAGTTCTGTGTTCGAGTAGATCTAAAGCCTGCCGGGGGTTAACAGGAATCGATCCTGTGACCCCGTCATGTGCAGCTTTACAAAAACCTGCAGATCTGCTGAGTCGTCAACCAGTGGACTGAGTGGGGTCAAAGGTCAGAGGAACCTACTTGACTCTGTTGAAGACGTCTATCTCCTCCAGCAGCAGGCTGTCATCCAGGGACACAGAGGAGGTCCTGGCTAGAACCTTGAGAACCACCCCAGACTCAGACCCAATGAAGACCACGGTGTGGTTCTTGTGGGGTCCTGCTTGGTTGTCCACAGCTAGCGCTGTTAGCCTGTAGCTTCAGAGACAGCAGAGGACACGGTGTTAGCACCGTAGTTTGAACTTCCTTCATCTTCAGATAAATATGTTCCAGACTCAGGAGGGACACAACACGGGTTTTAGTTCTGGATTTACCGAACACGGGTCCTGGTGAACCAAGGCTCGTCCCCGATGGACGGGACCGCCGTGTCCATGAGGGGGTGGGACTTGATGAACTGCAGGGTGTCATCAGGGAACTCCACGGAGCTCTTAAAGGAGGCAGCTGGACCGTGACCGGCACAGCTCCCAGGTCTGAGGCACAGGGGTCAAAGGTCAAAGATCAGTCAGTTCCTCCAGAGTCATAAAATCAGACAACCAATGAGTGAGCAGGACCAGGACCAGAACCAGGTCCAGGTCAAACTGAAAACTGTTTGTATCTAATGGAACGAGTAAAGAAGTGCTGAAAGTTTCAGATTTTGTCGGCTGTCAGAGCTGTGAGGAAGSCAGGCCTCAGCTGGAAACATCAAATATACATAAACATGATTACCCTCCATCAATCATTCATGGAGGTAATGAGGTGCTTTGTGGACTTTTGGACGCTGCGGTTCTACACGCCGACTGTAAATGGGTTAAATATTCAGTGACTTTAATTTGGCCCGATGAATAATTGAAAGTGCAGCAGATGGTGAGCGCGCGTGTCGGGTCAGAGCTAATAACCCGGCGCTGCCTTTCTGCTGGAAAACATTTCATTTCAGAGGGTTTAGCCACGACAAAGGAGGACCGGGACAGAGGGAGCTGGGACAGGTGGGACAGGTGGGACCGGTGGTTCCCAGCTGCTGCGTGGAACACCTGCTGCTCCCAGAAAACCTAACATCTGAGCTGCTGTTTGACTCTTTACAGTTTTAATAAGTCTGGATAATAGAAACAGAGCTAACGAGGACTTTATGTGATCAGCACTCATTAAATGATGTTTAGATTTAAACCAGAGGTTTTCCAGAGTAAAGTAACAGTTCCAGGTGCAGCGATACAGAAACTCAGGATTCAGTTCAATGACTCAGTCTTACAGTTCGGTATTTTTTCGAYACAAAAAAAGAGAAATGTCCATGTCCTTCTTAACTTGTAATTAGGTGAAATTCATTCTTAACATTTGTTTGACCTCAAACACCTCTGAAAGCTTGATTTCAGACTTTTTWARRMMWWTTWARGYYYTWWTWAWKGRWTKRWSAATTWWWRYSYWTTWWRASWYTTTWWRRRKMTSYRSRRRWMTSYKYWTRTRYAMAAAAAATCAGATGCTTCAAGACTTTTACTTAATTAATATTTTTAGAGGAGATTTTAACTTTTACCAAAGTAATTYCATGATAATATACTTGTACTTAGACTCAACTATCACTCTGAGGTACTTTATACAAGAGAGATTTTCCAGGRTAGAAGTGAGCTGTGATGCAGTCTTTGTGAGTTAGATGTTGAAATTTAAACTTGAYATTTCCTTAAAGTCCCATTTGATCAAAATACTTGATAATATATCTGGTCTGAAGTGAGGCAGACGGGTTCTGACCGGGGTTTGGGCAGCTTCTCCTCTGGAAASGGGGTCCAGACGGAGTCGGGGGTCTTCTGCTCCTTGAAGCGCCCTGAGAAGACTTTTTCTATGTCGGCCATGGAGAAGGCACAGACGGCCGAGCCTGGGATGCTGTGAGGATGAGACACGGAGAAGAAGAAGAAGCATTAATGTTGAGAGCGGTTCAGTGAAACCCGTCTGACGGGCGCGTTCTGACCTGTTCATCTGCGTGGTGAACACGCCCACCACCGAGGGGACGCCGTTGATGTCGATGATGTCAGTGACGGACTGGAGCACGTCGAAGTAGAAGAAGGACTCCCCCGGCACGGAGCAGTTCAGCCTGGCCTTCACGAAGGACGTCCAGTGTTTCTCCAGCACCCGCTGAGACCCTCCCACGTCGTTCTTACAGATCCGGGCCACTCGAGAGTACACCACCTGAGAGGGGTCGCAGAGAGCCAGGCTTCCCAGTGAGCGCCACGGAAAAAGCTCCGACATGCTGAATAATAAATAACTCCGTTCTGGAGCAGCKCGGCACGAACGAGTCCACGCTCGCTCGCTCGCCTGCTCACAGATTGAAATTGTTCACCCTGACTAAACAAACATAAAAAAGACGAGATGAAAAAGCCCMGAGTTACTTAAAGCTGCAGCGTCTGAAAGTGTGTTTGATTGCACAAATTACCAAAGCACAGAGCTTAAATGAGCTGCACGGAGCAGTTGGCTAAGACGCTTTGAATAATTGAACAGTGCAAAGCTCCATCAGAGGCCAGGTGTCACCCCAGCATTAGTAGGGTTGAAATATTTAGTAGCTGGTGGCTGATGGAGCCTGCTGGCTTCCTGTCGGTGGGCCCGCTCGCTCCAGGAGGAGGCATCGGTCCGATGTGAAGCCGGCCCTGAACGCCTCACTCCTCTGCCTGAGTGTTGGAGTGAGACACAAAGAGTGCAGCCTGTAGGAGGCAGATCCTTTCACTCCGTAATGGTTTTACATTAGCCAAGCATTCCCAGAAAACACTGGGCCGAGTTTCTCCTGCATTCTGATGTGATTCAAAGCCATCGCCTGAATGGACCCCATTACTGCCCRGCCCATTTGTGGCAGCAGCACATCYACCCGGGAAGGCTGTTTTATTATTTCTTYCTTGATAAAAGCCCTGCGCTCTCTTCTTGTGAGGAATATGTGATGTGTTCTAAACAGCAGGAGGAACAATCTTACCTTCCCCAGATTGCTGTGTTCCACGGCAATCTCCCGGTAGAAAAAGTAGACATAACTCCCATACTCTGCTGCGTGCAGGAAATGAGGTTCTGAGGGGGGAGACACAGGCAGAGAGTTAGAGTGGATTTTTGCATCGTCACCAGCACTGTGCATGTTGAATATTTTAGAGGTTTGTAGAAGGCAGTTTATGACAGGGGTGACCTAGATTGCCTGGGAGAGAACGGGCCGTGTTCCCGAGGAGTTGGGCTAGCAGCAGATCTCTGAGTCTCTCTGAAACCAGCCCTGACAGTCACGTACGAACACACTCAGCACCACGGGCGCTTCCACTCCAGGCAGGTAGAAGCACGTCCAGGAGATGGAGGAGGACTGAGAAACTAAGATTTAGAAAAAACTGGTGCCTTTTCTTCCAACATATGGCCACGATCTGCTCGACGCTGAAACCTCTACGACACATTGAACCGTTCTGCGATTGGCACMGGTTAAAGAGCTCCCCCCAAACAGTTCTTTGAAGAATCAGCTCTCTAATAACCAGCTTTAGGGTCTGGTCTCGTTCTCTGCAGATCATGTGGTTCTGTTGGTGTCTGAGGCCACAGCACTCATCTGGGTAACGATGCAATGYACCTTTAGGGTCAACAGATCTGGGCCACAACTCTGGATTCATTGGTCCACCTACACTCCAACCCTCACAGAAGTTCATGAGCGGCCTGTCAAAGCTGAAAGAACAACCCATTCTCACTCATCAACACATTGACGCTTGGTCAGGTAGCTGTCTGCGTCCAGGTTTGGACACTTCAGGTACACCCCTCGCGTCAGTTCTTAACGAGATGAGGTGGAGGAGGAGGAGTGCATTGTCATATTTTTGAAGAGTAGGAAATGACAACTAACCGTTCCAGACCCTAAATTTAACTTCTATTAGCCATATACAGCCTATCCCCGACCTCAGTACCTAAAATTAACCATTAACCCTGATCCCTCATGTTAACCACAGACCCCCAACCCAAAGACTCCTATGTGGCGCAACCCGGAAAATCTGCGGGCGGCAATGACTGAAGCGAGGGGGGTACCCAACACGTCAAAACTGGATGCAGACGGTACCTGACCAAGTGTCAATATGGTGACGAGTCGGGAGTGAGAACGTGTTGTAAAGAACCAGATCCTAGACCCAGGAGGCTAAACTGAACTTCCTCTGTAGGATGTCCAAGTGAAGCTCAGAGATCTGCTTCTCCTCTTCATCAAACATCAGCTGAGGAGGTTCACATATTTAAGTAGGAGAGGGTCACCAGACCTTTTGGACCTACAGTTCATCCAAACTCAACCCCAGATAGGTGGATACATGGAGCATTGGTCCAATCTACTGGTGCTAAAGGACAGAAACGACAGCRTACCTTCCAGAAGCTGGACTCAAAGCAGAAAGAGAGGAATGTTCTCACCTTTCAGCCACTTGGAGTCGTACTTGATGGTTCTCAGGGCTGATCCATCACCCATACTGCGATAGATGACAGAATCACTGGCCTGAAAGTCAGCAACAGTTGCAGAATACAGCTTCCCTTCTAAAACAAGACAAAATGAGAAGAAACCCATCACAGACCAAACAGAGCTCTTCAGTGTGTTTTYATTTTTCTATTACAAAGCTTAATAGGCTGAGCTGTTATGGCTGCAGGCTCAGTGTTACTGACGCACACACACAGATCATAATGAGAGCACAAATAGAAACACATTAGTTTTTATTTTTTCAGCTCAGCGTGGGTGGCTGTGCCTTTGACCCGTACCAGCAAAAAGGGCCACGTTGGTTTGCTTGGAGTCGAACGGGCACCGTGCCAGACCGTTGATCTCTTCTCCATCAAACTCCAGGTTATCCAACTGATGGAAGCAGAAATCACCCACACGTTAGAGCAGCCTCACCGGGACACTCAGAGATAAATCCACCAGGTTTAGGAAAACACCAAACACTGACCCGGTAGTACCGGCACATGGGGTTGAAGCCATTGGTTCCACAGATGAACACCAGGTCGTCGTTTCTGGGAACCAGAACCTTAATGAAGTTGTGACACTCGTCCTGAAAATCGACACACACGAGTTGGTTTATTGGAGGTTTTTATTGTTCCGAAGGTGAAACCAACAGTTTGAATACGTACTCTGTGTTTCCCCTTCACAGCACACATCTCTCTGTCCGCTTGGCCCGACCGCCATGTTAGCTTCTGTAAAACACACACAGTGCGTTAGGGACACACACACACAGTGCGTTAGGGACACACACACACAGCCCGTCAGTCTGTGATGAATAATCTTACCCGGTAAGGAATGATCTCATTCCTGTAGGATTCTCTGAGACTGACGAGGTACACCTGGTCTCTGAGGACACAACAACAAGACACCGATGTTACAATCTAAGATCGCTGAGTAGACCCCCACCCCCACCGCATGTGAAGCGGGGGTCATACTGTGTTCGTACTGTTTGTTTGTTTGTTTGTTAATTTATTCTTTTGTTCATTCATTCAGAGATTTTTGGTCATTTGTACCACAGAAACAGCTGCACCGATCAACACGAAATGTGTCAGGACTGTAGATGAGTCCGACCTACACTGGACCACCCAACGGCTTTATGATAGACCCCATATTTGAGGAGGGGGCTACATCTAAAGAGGGGGTTTCTGGACATACAATAATGCATATAACTCAAAAAACTGTTCAACAGAGGAGCTTCAGATATTTATGTTCAGTTCTGATGAAGGGCTATCCATCAGGACCCCCACCCCCCATACAGACCCCCACTCAAAATAATAAAGCTGTTCTGGGTCATTGGTGCTTTGACGTGTCCAGGTGTCGTGAGTGGCTCCACAGTAACCTGTTTACCTCTTGGCAGTCGATTGGCTGACACAACTTTAAAAGGACTAAGCCCCGCCTCTTTCAGAGAGCGAGGCAGACCAGAGGGGAGGTGTTGTGGGCCCACCTCTCTGGCCCCTTTATTCACAGTTTCTGTTTGCAGGGTCCGAGTCGGACCACAGGGCAACGTGTTCCTGAATCTGACGGTAAATCAGCTGGCTGGTTGGGGCTCGCTCAGTCCCTCTTTTTATTTGTTTTGGTCAGATTGGCCTCACGTTACTAACATGTAGTGTGTCTGGAGTGACCTCAGACCCTCGGACCGTAGCAGTGTGGGGGTCCTACACGTTACTGYTGTGTGAGATCTAGTTTGTGTCTCTTAAAGGTTGTAGAAGTGAAACAAGCAGCACATTTGCATCATCTCCSTCTTTATAGCTGCTATGAGAGCAGTTCTGGAGCGCACTGATTGTAAGACTTCATTTACAGTTAATCGTTCCTGTGAACCATCATTTGAACCAGCACTGTTAATGGCTTTTATGGCTGTTCTATTATACAGAGAGGTTGTTTATTTTCACATGAGTTCATCCCTTCAAAC
>NW_013952915.1:251212-252597 GCF_001266775.1 Austrofundulus limnaeus | reverse complement strand
CCTTCTGTTCAGTTTTGATACATCCAGAGTTTTGTGTGGAAAATATCGTACGCAAGGTTTTTGTGCGTACGCACCGTTGGTACATGAGGCCCCTGGTGTTTCCATCAATGGATTGTTTCTCCATTAGATAACAATGCCAGGATTCATGGGGCTCTTATTGTGAAAGAGTGGTTCAGGCTCTTATTGTGAAAGAGTGGTTCAGGGAGTGAGACATGTCCAGTGAGAGTGTTCAGGATGTGCTGCAGGTCAGACTCTACCATCAGGATGTTGGTGAAGAATTAATGCAACACTGGATGAATTAAATCTGCTGACTCTGCAGATTATTAAACAATGACACAGAGAGTGTGATGTAATCAAAGCTAATAAATAAACAAATATTAGTGATGTGTAATTTGAATAGACAGTGTGAGTGACTTCTGAGGGTTTAAAGTCCACTTCCTGTTTCATGAAACCTGTGGGTGTGTTCCTGTGCTGAGTAACGGCTGCTTGTGTCAGCACCTCACTGTTGTTGCAACAGAAATGAAAATGAAATCATCTCTGAGCAAACTGGTGTCTGAGCTGCTGACGCTACACAAACTGTGTGGTTTTGTGTTAATCCAGGGGTTGTGTTGTATGTAAACGAGGCGCACTCACAGTGTGCGTCCACCACGTCCAGGGCCACGCTGTCCTCCGGGAAGCTGACAGCGAGCAGAGAGCGTGAAGCTGTCAGCAGCAGCAGCAGCAGCTCACTGAGCAGGACAGCAGCTCCTCCTCCCATGGCTCCTCACGCACACACAGGCACTTCCTGTTTCACACCTGGAAATGTTACCTGCAGACACAAAGCAGAGCGCCTGTTTTTCTTTCTGTGTGGCGGGAAACACGTTTCACGTGGCAGAGCGCAGCGCTATGATGTCATAACGCTGATTTATTCTCCTCAGCCTCTCCCTGCAGCTGCTGTCAGACCGAGGTCAGCCAACAGGCCGGCAGGACGCCGCGCCGCGCCGCGTGTCCGAGGCACAGGAAGTCCGCCCTGCTGGTCCAGGACATCTGTGCTCTGACTGGTTCCACCGGGCCAGCACCGGGCCGGCGCCGCTCAGCCTCCACTCTGACCTCAAACAGGCTGTTAGCAGCCGAGAGCTAACGACTGTAGCACCACAACAAAAACTCTTATCAGCCGAGAGCTAACGACTGTAGCAACACAACAAAAACTCTACCAGGTGAAGCTAAGCCACCGTAGCAACTGTATATATATTAGTACATAAAGCATATCCGTGTACTGTTTATGGGTACAAAAAAGGTACAGCAGGTAAAATAAGTATTGAACACATCTCAGTAAATATATTACTAGAGGTGCTGATGACATGAAATTTTCACCAGATGTTGGTAACAACCCAAGTGATCCATAC
>NW_013952915.1:248901-250012 GCF_001266775.1 Austrofundulus limnaeus | reverse complement strand
ACACACACACACACACACACACACACACACACACACACACACACACACACACACACACACACAGGGGCAGGTGTTCAAAGTAAAAAAGGCCACATGTACCAGTATTCTGGGGCAGATTTTACAGTTCAGTGTACAAAGATGTATTTGATATATTTATAATAAAACAGTATTTATTGTGGTCAGAGTTTCAGTCTGCAGCACTGACCTGAATCATGTGGCTGAAAGTGTATAAATGTTTCATATCAGTTGATAATTATTGATAATAAAGCCCAGAATAACTCTGTTAAACTGCTGATGTCTCCTCTCGAGCTGCTGCATCCTTCTCACTCCACATTGTTTGTTTTTATGTGAAGCAGCAGTTCTGAGTGAAACATGAACGCGCTGCTTGTTGCTGCTCAGTTAGCTGATGCAGCAGCCTTAGCTGGGCTTCAGCTGCTGTTAGCTGCAGGAGCTAATGTTTGTTGTTCATCTTCCATAAAATGTTTAGAGTCCAAAACCAGCAGGTTCTGAGGACACTTTGTGAGACTTATTTATTAATTCAATTCAGTTTATTTATGTAGCGTTAAGTCACAACAACTGTTGTCTCAGGGCACTGTACACAACAAACAAAACAAAAACAGTAAATAAAGCAGCAGCTGTATTAGAGTTTAGTTTATGTATGTTTCATTCAGGAGTTTTATTACTGTTTTATTTTTATTGTTCCTTCCACAGCTCAGTCTGGATTAAAGGCTCTAATAATAAAAGCTCAGCCTGGATGTTCTGGTTTGTACTGGTTTGGTGTGGAGGACATGATGGTCCGTTCAGATAAGACAATAAAACAGCCTGAGCTGCTGACACGTGTTACCTCAGGAGAGAACAGAAAGCACATCTTTAAACTTTAACTTTAACAGAGCAGCTTTAATAAATACATGTGTTCACAGAAACACACATTATTTAACCATTAACTGACAAAACAAAACGTCTCAAATTCACCTGAATCAATCTSAACACTTCTGCAGCAGGTTTTCTGTATAAAAGTAATAAATTAAATTAGTTATCTGTTGTCTCCTTCCCTGCAGCTCGTGTTGGTTTAATAATAAATCAGAGAAACACCTCCTGCACCAATAAAAGC
>NW_013952915.1:246335-247463 GCF_001266775.1 Austrofundulus limnaeus | reverse complement strand
GCGCTAGTGTCGTGGTAGCAACATGCTATGTGTTTACATCCATCGCTGCCATGTTTGTAATGACTTATCATGAGAACAAACGTATTCACGTGACTTTAATAACATTTATTACTTMATGGAAACACTGCAGTTGTGAAACTGTKTTTTTAGACATTAACAGAATATCGACAAAGTTTTGTGCACATTTGTAATGGAAACACARCTWGTGATTGAAAATAATGTAAAGAAACATCAGATTCTYMTCTACAGTCTGTGTSCTTGGYCATTTTATCAAAGCTCTAATCCACGCAGACATTCCCCTSTGACATCACTTCCTGTTACTTCAAATGCAAATATCTCAACAACTGTTCATCTCARCTGTGGGAATTTATTTTTGCAATATGTTATTGATGTTAACTTTCCAATATTTATTTAAAAAATGTCATGTCACAGGCACTTTAAACTTTGACTAACTGTTGGYGTCAACTCCATCAGTCTGTTAGCAAAATATCTCCTCAGGTTATTACTGGATGCACATCTCTAATGTTYACGAGCTGATTGACCTACAAACACAGGAAGGACTCAGTTAATCTGTTTATTTCTTTTTATTTGAGACTTTGCTGTGTTGAAGCCCATCAGGACAGGTGCAGATGAACCTGTAAATGTTTCAATGTGCTGCAGAATGGTTCATGTTTGACACCTGTCTCTGTACAGCTAAAGAAGAAATAAAAAGTGGTAGTAGCTGAGAGTCTGAGCTCTGACAGACACAGTCTTGCTTCTTTTTAAAGCTGGTCTCAGTGACGACCCACAGCTCTAAAAACAGACGTGTTTTCTAAAAAGCCTTCCAGCTGTTAGCTTTATTCTGAACTACCTGTTCTGTTTTAGAACGTATGAAAYAAAGTGCTGAGTTCAGAGAATACAGACCAACGCTCAACAACAACCAGGAAGAAAAGTCAATGAAGTGAGCTGAGCTGTTTTATATGGAAGCCCAATTCTGCCACTCAAAATAAATAATTTGTCTAATGATATATCATAATTATGAGATACAAAGTCATAATTATGAGATACAAAGTCATAATTATGAGATACAAAGTTATAATTATGAGATACAAAGTCATAATTATGAGATAAAAGTCATAATTATGAGAT
>NW_013952915.1:241883-243429 GCF_001266775.1 Austrofundulus limnaeus | reverse complement strand
AATTATGACTTTTAAAGTCAAAATTATGACTTTTAAAGTCAAAATTATGACTTTTAAAGTCAAAATTATGACTTTATCTCATAATTATGACTTTGTATCTCAAATTTATGACTTTGTATCTCATAATTATGACTTTGTATCTCATAATTATGACTTTGTATCTCATAATTATGATATATCATTAGACAAATTATTTATTTTGAGTGGCAGAATTGGGCTTCCATAGTTTTATTTTATGATGCATCATGAAAGCTGCAGACTGGACAAGTAAATCACTTCTTTACCTGTTTTCATTCTCATCAGCTGAAGACTTCAGAAATAGTGTTTTAAACCTCACAATCATCAGTTTTAATAATCAAAGCAACAAACTGGAGCTGAATCTGTTAGAAATCAGTTTAAACTATAAAAACAAATAAAGAGCTTCTTTAATCTGCAGTTCAGTTTGAATAAAATKAACTTTCATCAACACAGCCTCCAGGTTTACCATCAACATGTACACAACTTATCTACCTGAATATTTAAATCTGTTCAGTAAATACAAAATAAATCTCATGAATAATCCAGAGAACAAACTGAAGCTTTAACAGTTTTATCCTGAACAGAACGTCCACCTGGACCTGCAGGATCAGTTAGGACCATAAATCAGACCTTCTGAAACCTGAAAAACTTTAAAAACACCTCAGGTGTGACGATAAATCTGACTGAAACTGAACCGACCCTGAGACCACCGACCTGAAGCCCACAACAAACCAGACCTGTTTCCACACATCCAAACTCAGCTGATCTGGAAACCTGKCACAGATTTAGATAATCCAGATTTTTAACATTTATTTTATCAACTTGTCTTCTGAAGATGCTCTGTGTTGAAGGATCAGTGGATCTGTGTTCGACTACTCCACCTAGGCTGCACTGTGGAGCACAGATCCACTGAGAAACTTGCTGTTTCAGCAACATTTCATCTAAAAACTGGACTTTTGAGGTTAAACAAATGTTCAGAATTAATTTCAATAGATTACAAGTTAAGAAGAACATGGACATTTCTCTTTTATATAAAAAAACATGAGACTAAAATATTGAACCAAACAAACCATGAGTTTTCTGTAYGTTTGCAGCCCCTCGTCTGCTGGATCAACCAGAACCACCTGTAACAACATGAACACGTGCTTCTTCAAACACAACGTCTGGTTTCTGTTAGCATCWCA
Source organism: Austrofundulus limnaeus (assembly GCF_001266775.1). Lineage (NCBI taxonomy): Eukaryota > Metazoa > Chordata > Actinopteri > Cyprinodontiformes > Rivulidae > Austrofundulus > Austrofundulus limnaeus. Next base: position 242,227 of record NW_013952915.1, on the reverse strand, counting down.
TCTAATAAAACAAACTGCTGAGGGAGGGGTTCATATTATTTACCTCCTCAGGTTCACTCTCTTTTCTCCACGTTTCTTTATTCGTTGCTGTTCTAGAATAATGTAATAAAATAAGACGAGACTCATTAGTTTYGTCTCCAACAAACTGAACATGTTGAGTTAAACAAAGCAGATTCTGATGTTTGAGTTTTTCAACCTGTTGATTTAAAAATGACTTCTTTTTCTAACGAGGCCAGTTTGTTTTCTGCTGACGATGTTGTTGCGGTCTCTGATTTCTGCCCTCAGGCGTGTGTGTGTGTGTGTGTGTGTGTGTGTGTGTGTGTGTGTGTGTGTGTGTGTGTGTG
>NW_013952915.1:237135-241083 GCF_001266775.1 Austrofundulus limnaeus | reverse complement strand
GTATTGAGTGGTTCTGTACAGATAAATGCATCGTTGCAGCCCTACTGTAAACCAGCTCGGTTCTGGTAGGAACTGGACTTGGAGGCAGGTGATGTCCTGTGGTGACCTCTGACAAAGAAATGGCCAAAACACAGAGGAGAGAAAAAACTGGTCCAAATCTTCCAGTCTTTATTTCTAAGATGAACTCCAGCAGATTAAATCCTAACCGTGGGGCTGCTGCAGTGGTGGCCAACAAAATAATGTACACAGACCAGAATAGTTCTGCGAGCTGTGCACATCGAAGCAGAAACAATTTTAAACAACTGGCTGCAAGAACTGCTTTTTCTTTGGTCACAAACAGAACTCAACACGACTGCTACAGAAACATTTCCTCCTAATTTTGAGTTGTGAGAACTCAGAACCTTTACTGCCTGAGAGCCGTGAACGTATTTCCTGAAGATATTCATGAAAATCAACAAACCCTGCCAGCAGACCTTTGTCCAACAGCAAAGTGTCAAATTTAAAACTGTYGTTCTAAAAACAGAAAGATCTCTAAAGAAAACCTGCCTCAGACTCAGTCCTGCTCCAGGTTCAGATCAAATACTTTGTTCTGTTCTGGACCTTCAAGCTTTAAACTACAGGAGAGGCTTTGTTTACATCAATCCCCCTGTATTCTTGGACATGCACATTATTATTATTTCTCCACATCGTCCCTAGCTTGGCACATTTGTGATTCAGTCTACTGGAGTAATAATAAATAATCTTGTGGTTTTAGAGCTGGACATTCAGAGCTTCACCTCTGATATTATCTATCAGATTCTCCTGCAGGAATCATAATTTTCAACCTGTTTTCCTCTGAAATGACGGAACCGTAGCTGAGAAGGATCAGAAACAACTCTGTCCAGGTTGTGAGTTAGATTTAAACATGTCATTAATTCAAGTGACAACCTTCTGAGACCCACAGAAGAAGCCCTGCAGAGGTTGGGGGCACTTTGGGGACCCGGTCGGCAGCGACAGACCCTCAGACCACCTTCAGCTCTGCTTCCCTGCTTTTCCTCGACACCTTCGCAAACAGAGGAGTGAAAGAAGAGAAAAGCTGTTCTCAGCAGCAGCTCTGCTATATAAAAACTCAAAGCCTTCAGTTGCAGGTGTGACCAAGAAACAAAAGGCCTTTGGGAAACTCCAAACAATGGAGCCCCACCCCCGACCACTTTGGATGTTTTCGGGGTCCTAAAGGCGATAAAAACAGCCAAATGTTTGGAGCTTCTTCCTCCATCTGAAGAATCTGTGGGCAGCAGTTCAACGACACCACCGATGGAGGTCCGCTTTAACAGGACTGTTCAGGAGGTTAACGGTGGTCTATAACGGGACTGTTCAGGAGGTTAACGGTGGTCTATAACAGGACTGTTCAGGAGGTTAACGGTGGTCTTTAACGGGTNTCTGTTCAGGAGGTTAACGGTGGTCTATAACGGGTCTGTTCAGGAGGTTAACGGTGGTCTATAACGGGTCTGTTCAGGAGGTTAACGGTGGTCTATAACAGGACTGTTCAGGAGGTTAACGGTGGTCTTTAACTAGATTGTTCAGGTGGTTCACAGTGGTCTTTAACGGGACTGTTTAGTTGGTTAACGGTGGTCTTTAACGGGACTGTTCAGGAGGTTAATGGTGGTCTTTAAGGGGACTGACTGTTCAGGAGGTTAACGGTGGTCTTTAACTAGACTGTTCAGTTGGTTAACGGTGGTCTTTAACTAGACTGTTCAGGTGGTTAAAGGTGGTCTTTAACGGGTCTGTTCAGGAGGTTAATGGTGGTCTTTAAGGGGACTGTTCAGGTGGTTAATGGTGGTCTTTAACTAGACTGTTCAGATGGTTAATGGTGGTCTTTAACTAGATTGTTCAGGTGGTTAACGGTGGTCTTTAACTAGACTGTTCAGGTGGTTCACAGTGGTCTTTAACTAGACTGTTTAGTTGGTTAACGGTGGTCTTTAACGGGTCTGTTCAGGAGGTTAACGGTGGTCTTTAATGGGTCTGTTCAGGAGGTTAACGGTGGTCTNGGGTCTGTTCAGGAGGTTAACGGTGGTCTTTAAGGGGACTGTTCAGGAGGTTAACGGTGGTCTTTAATGGGTCTGTTCAGGAGGTTAACGGTGGTCTTTAAGGGGACTGTTCAGGTGGTTAACAGTGGTCTTTAACTAGACTGTTAAGGAGATTGACGGCGGTCTTTAACGGGACTGTTCAACTAGACTGTTCAGGAGGTTAGTGGTGGTCTTTCAGGGGACTGTTCAGGAGGTTAGTGGTGGTCTTTCAGGGGACTGTTCAGGAGGTTAGTGGTGGTCTTTCAGGGGACTGTTCAGGAGGTCTTTCTCTCTAACTTCTGACCCTTCAGCAGCTGAAGCGCACTGAGACCCTCGGCCAGCTGTGGTCCAACAGAACGAGGAGCTCCGGTCAGAGTTCTTGTTCCAGTCTGTAATTACAGCTGGAGCTCAGAGTTCAACACATCTGGATTCATTTCTGTCAACAGAGTTGTTGCTCTCTGGATTAAATCAACAAAAATCATCCAATCAAAGCTCCTCAGGTCTGTTTAAAGAAAACAAGAAGTCTTTGAATCATTAATGGCTCCAGGTTTTCTGTTCTACTTGTTTTTSTTTTCATTTAAATTCTCCACGTCCGCTCCTTCCTGCGCGTCATGCTTGAAGCCCGGCTCTAACGCTGGCTTTGTGCGGAGCGGAGCACGAAGCCATTCGAGTTCTGTCCGTGGAAAATCGTTTTGTCCCCCTTCAGTCCACATGCAGGACTCTAACAAAAGACAACAAAGAYGGCAGGGACAGCAGTTCAAAGCTTCTCCTGGAAACACTGCTGCTTTAATGTGGAGCGAGGATTTCAAACTGTCCCTCCTGAGCTGTCAGCTTTCCTTCAGGAGTTCAGCTGTTCCCTGAGAGGAACCAGCAGCTGGAGAACAAACCGCTTCCACTGAAGCACATCTAGTTTCAAATCTGATGTAAAGAAAATGAGCCATGAAGGTCTGGTGAGGACCAGCCTGGAGGACCAGCCTGGAGGACCAGCCTGGAGGACCAGCCTGGAGGACCAGCCTGGAGGACCAGCCTGGAGGACCAGCCTGGAGGACCAGCCCCAGTCAGTCCGACCATCAGCCCTGATAATCCCGCAGATTGGAGCAGAAATATTCCGGAGATTTGAAGCGTTCCTCTTTTCTCCAGATGTTGCAGACAGACCTGCAGCTCCGGTCCGGTCCGAGGAGTGATCTTCAAAGCCCCCCCAACCCTAAAGCCAGCAGCCCYCTCAGCCGCAGAACTTTGAGGACAGGACCTGGACCAACAGGCGGAACCTCCAGCTGCTCCGGAACATTAATCTGACAACTTTACACAATAATCTGATTTATTCCCGACAGCAGCTCAAACACGCTGAGTTTCTGCTCCTGAAGAAACGAGCTTCAGATCCGAAGTAAAAGAATAATCTAATCTAATCTGTAGAAATAATGAGACCCTGATAACCCGGATCGGCTCGGCTCGGTTCGGCTGGGTTCAGATCTGATCTGCAGCAGCAGGAGGAGGTGATCCAGCACTTCTCTGCTCCCACTTTCAGAGTAAAAAGCAGCTCGGCTCGGATCCACGCGGCTGCACGCACTCACCTCATCGGAACCAGCTCCTTCATTAAAATCCAGATTAATCCAACAGAAACCTGCTCCTCGTGCGTCGGAGAACCAACTTCTGCTGGCTGCAGGAAAACAAACTAAAGGCACGGTGGAGGCTGTAATTCGAGCCGTGCCAAGTCAATCCATCCCGTGCTGGAGCTCAGCCAGCCAATCAGAGGCTCTGCCCCCCCCCCCCCATCATCCATCTCTCCTCGGTTGGTTCAGGGCTCTGCCTCCGCTCCTTCCTCCCTTTCTTTCCTAAAGCTGGAGAGAAAGAAAAACAGCCCCTCCCCCTGCTCCCCTCAGCTGTGTGTGTGTGTGTGTGTGTG
>NW_013952915.1:232890-235064 GCF_001266775.1 Austrofundulus limnaeus | reverse complement strand
TATTTCTCCTTCAGTAGGGTTCTTTACAGAACACGTGATTTCCTGTTAGCTTCTTAGCTTAGCCTCCGTCACAGTGGAGCTAGCATACAAACATCGCGGCTAACTGATCCAATCATTTTAAACTTCAGCAGATCCTGCAAGAATCACTTCTCTATAGCCGAGAGTCCAGACCCTCGTATGAAGCAAAGTGAAGGACAGGGTCTGGTTTTTACCAGGCTAAGGGTCTCCAGACCCAAAGAGTTTGAGTTTCCCTGATCTAAAGGACAGAGTGTCCCTGTGATGGACTGAGACATGTCCAGGTGTCCCTCAGGTGGACTGAGACATGTCCAGGTGTCCCTCAGGTGGACTGAGACATGTCCAGGTGTCCCTCAGGTGGACTGAGGCATGTCCAGGTGTCCCTCAGATGGACTGAGACATGTCCAGGTGTCCCTCAGATGGACTGAGACATGTCCAGGTGTCCCTCAGATGGTGGACATGTCCAGGTGTCCCTCAGATGGTGGACATGTCCAGGTGTCCCTCAGATGGACTGAGACATGTCCAGGTGTCCCTCAGATGGACTGAGACATGTCCAGGTGTCCCTCAGATGGACTGAGACATGTCCTGGTGTCCCTCAGATGGACTGAGACATGTCCAGGTGTCCCTCAGATGGTGGACATGTCCAGGTGTCCCTCAGATGGTGGACATGTCCAACACAGTATTTTTCCAGTGTGTGATTATAAAACATTCTGAAATAAAACCTGAAATAAAAACAAACGTTTTAATATTTGTTGTTTTTTCTGTGCAGACAGAGAAGTTTGACGTGTCCTCTGATTGGTCCATCAGCTGCTCTGTCTCACCTGGGTCCAGAACGTCCTGCAGTTTTTTGTCCAAGCTTGTCTCGTTCTTTGTCTCATTTCTGTTGAACGTTGTTACATCTGTAGCTTTTATATTTGAACTGTGATCTGAGACGGTCTGAAGACACGTCTGTAGATTTTGTCCCTGAGCTCTGGGCTCTGGACGCTCTGTCCTCTGAGCTCGGTGTCTCCGTCAGTCCCAGTTAGGTCCATGTGCCATCCTGGTGTCCTGAGGGGACTGAATCAGCAGGAGAGGATATATCAGATGGAGCGATCGATGTGTTGCACACATGCAGCACTCGGCTGTCAGAGCAGATGAATAAATATATAGATCTGAGGGGGCGGGGCTTATTGATTGTTCTTTTTGTTTCCACAGCCATGAAGGCAGGCAATCATGTCTGTTAGTAAAATATCTGATGCACGCCTGCTTGTTGCGATTGTTTGTCTTTAAACAGAAGCATTCATTCGTTTGATTGGTCAGTAAAACCTTCTCTTCTTCCTGACTCATGGAGACAAGATAATTAAACGGAGACAGAATCTGAACGACGGCAGCGATAAAAGAGAAACAGACGAGAGGATCACACAAAGGTCTGGAGCTGGAGCTGAGGGCAAGGACAGATGAATGTGTTGATGCTGAGGGACGCTCAGATCGATGGTGGGAAACAGAGTTATGTTCCTGCAGGACACAACACAGAAGGTCTGAGGGACTCCCCCAGGACCTGACAGGTCTCTGAGGGACCCCACAGCATGGAGGTCAGCCCAGGAGGTGGGGCTGGGTCRGCCTGAAGGTCCAGAGGAGAAAGGGTGGGCCTGGTCCCACAGTAGAGATGGACCCCCCTGATGTAAAGGGACAGTTCAGATCTTTTAACTCTGTGATCTCAGTTTGGACGAACAGACTGAGGAGCTAATGGCTAGTCTGAGAGAGGCTGAAGGTTTTACTSTGTTTTATCTGAATCTTATTTTAACTTTTAAACACAACTTCTGAGAGTTTAGTCTGTTGGTCCTGGTTCCATGTGGCCCTTCAGAGGTTCTTCACATTCATCTGTTTATCATCAGAAATTATATCTTTCAAGAATATGTCCAGGTGTCCTAATGGTGGACTGGAGACCTGTCCAGGTGTCCTAATGGTGGACTGGAGACCTGTCCAGGTGTCCTAATGGTGGACTGGAGACCTGTCCAGGTGTCCTAATGATGGACTGGAGACCTGTCCAGGTGTCCTAATGATGGACTGGAGACCTGTCCAGGTGTCCTAATGATGGACTGGAGACCTATCCAGGTGTCCTAATGGTGGACTGGAGACCTATCCAGGTGTCCTAATGGTGGACTGGAGACCTGTCCAGG
>NW_013952915.1:230559-232359 GCF_001266775.1 Austrofundulus limnaeus | reverse complement strand
GATTTGGATTGGCCCACCCATCTCCAAACTGAATCAGGTTTGCATTAGTTCAGCATTAGATTAAACTAATTTTTAAAATCTGTTTAGCGGTTAGCATTAGCAGAGCTAAGATTCTTGTTTGTGTTGTTTGCTCTCAACCTTACTTAGTCTTTTTCATTTAATTTTTGGATCATAAGTACTTCGGAAGAGCAGTAAACTTGTGAGTCAAAAGTCACAGGACATCTTTAAACTCCAGAAATAAATTGGTGTGTTTAGTTACCGTGGCCGTCTTGCATTGTTCAACCTTTAAAACCTCGAGGCAGATGGTCTCCTGTCCTGGTTCTGGTTCTGCTGGAGGTTTCTTCCTGATTAGCAGGGAGTTTTTCCTCTCCACCGTTTGCTCAGGATGGGAGACTGTGATGAAGTGATTCAACACAATCTGCTGCTTTCTTCTTTACATTGTTCTTTTTATCTACAGWGTCCTGAGACAACGKRTGTTGGGACCTGGTGTTTTATAAATAAACTGAATTAAAGGATGTAAAGCAGAAAACAAGCTAAAGAACTAAATGTGTAAACAGCTAGGCGTCCCTCAGGGTGTGGGGTTTCACTTGTTGGCTCTGGGTTCTGTCAGATGGACGCCTCGCTGTGGAAGCAGTCTGGACCGAGCCGACACGCTGACCTCAGATTGATTAGGAGGTCGGTTCTGGTACTCAGCCGGTCCGGGCCACCATTTGTCACTTGGCTGCTGGTCCCGCTCAGATGCTTCGGTCCACATTTTCTCTGAAACCCGTTTCTGTGCGGTCCGTAGAGGCCAGGCGGGTCAAAACTCTGCTCAGTCAGACGCAGAAACTAATCTGCTGCAGACAAAAATGAAACCAAACTTTCCTTTTATTGTTATTTTTACTGAGCTTTTATTTTGAAATGCTTCTCATTTGAGGGTACATTTCTAACAGAGCTGTCCTGATGAGGAACTGGTCTTTAAAGACTTCCTGGTAAAAGTGTCCATAAATGAAAAGAGTGAAAGTCTCAGTGTAACGATCCTGCAGATGTGACTTCCTCCACGACTTTCACAGAAGATCGATGATCAGCAAAGGTCAGACGGAGGTGAGGAGCTTCACCAGATTCATGAGGAGCTCCTAGTTTCCCTGTCCACTCGTGTCCTGTAGATCAGATGAGTGAAGAAAACCAAACTGCAGGATCACCTCAGACGTGATGTTTGTGGACTTCCTGCAGGGAAATGAGACTCTGAGGCTGGTGGCGCTGCAGGCGTCCTGCTGCGTGTCGGTGAAACGCTGACTGAGTGGCACGCCTGACATTTTTCACTCATTATTTATTGATCCCACATCATTTCCTGTCCAAATGTTTGCTCCCGCTCAGCTCAGGAGTTGAAAAGTGTTCTGAACTCGGCTCGACGGCGACTCGGTGATGATGATGATGATGATGATGATGATGATGTCACGCCACCTCGACCCCATTAAGACTTTGTGTCGGTCCAGTTAAAGGTGGCGGTACCTGACTGACACTCAGTGTGTGCAGGAGGCAGCTTCGTGACTTCTGATGAAGATAAATGCTTCGTTACAGAACTGACCCTGAACGACTCAGTCCGGTTCTGTTAATGAGTCCAAACCGCTCAGAACCTCCTCTGCTTCTCCCTCTGCTCCAATTCAAACCGGTTCTGACAGGAAACTTTCAGACTTAATGAGAAAAACTAGAAGAATCTGCTAAAAGAGGAAAACAGTGACTAAAAGGTAAAAGTAGCAGAAAAAATAGAAATATTTTTAAATAAAGTAAAATAATTTGAAAAGTATAAAAGTTATAAAT
>NW_013952915.1:228302-229518 GCF_001266775.1 Austrofundulus limnaeus | reverse complement strand
GGTAGGTAGGTAGGTAGGTAGGTAGGTGGGTAGGTAGGTGGGTAGATAGGTGGGTGGGTAGGTAGGTAGGTAGGTGGGTAGGTGGGTAGGTGGGTAGGTAGGTACAGTAGGTGGGTAAATAAGGAAGTAACCAAGCAAAGCAAATATGTAGATAAGAAATTAAATAAATGTATTTGTAGCTGCACACATTTTTCACAGTTCTTCCACCCTGACGTGTTTCTGATTGAATCTCCTGGAGTTCACTTGTGAGATGAAGATCACAAGATTTAAACTAGTTTTAATAATAATTCTTTATCCTGAACATTTGGGCTGATGTCTGTTCTCAGGGGTCAGAAACCAGATTCAAAGGATCTGAAACGAGTTATTATTTTAATGTGTTTAATGGTTGTGACTCAACAGGCTGYGTCAAAGACTTTGGACTGATTCTGACAAATGTTTTGACACATTTCCAGAGAAACCCCTCCTTTCACAGGAGTGTTCCAACGTTTTGTTTCCTGAATCCCTGAGGAGGCGTGGGCCAGAATCTGCAGCATGTTGAGTCCAGTCCAGGCTCTTATCGTGGAGCTGGTAGAGTATTAACCCTGAAAGGCCTGGCTGCATGTGAGCAGGACACATTTCTCTGTTAGTGTGTGGTAATTAGACTGCAGAGATGACCTCCAGCTGCCTCGCCTAACACCTGGACTGRACTGGACCACCAGACCAGGACTGGACAGGGCTCAGACCAGGACTCAAAATTTAAAAATTCAAACTATTCCAGGAGAACAGACGTGTTAGTCCTGGTTCCCATCAATACTCGAGACTCGATGTCCAATCATTGTTCTGTGTGTGTTGGTGCAGAGTCTCACATCCAGGACACAGCTCCTAGAAGGCAGCTGGACTTCCTGTTTTTTTTATTTTATTTTCTTGTTTAAGAAACAAGAACGGACGTCTGCTGGACTTCCTGGATCAGGTCAGGAGAAGCAGTGAAACTGAAAAGACAGTAAGTGGAGCATTGGAGAGACTGACTATATAACTGGATAAGCTGGTTTTAGCATTGGAGAGGCTAGCTACTAGCATGGATAAGCTGGTGTAAGCATTGGAAAGGCTAGCTACTAGCATGGATAAGCTGGTGTTAGCATTGGAGAGGCTAGCTACTAGCATGGATAAGCTGGTGTTAGCATTGGAGAGGCTAGCTACTAGCATGGATAAGCTGGTGTTAGCATTGGAGAGGCTAGCT
>NW_013952915.1:224057-225797 GCF_001266775.1 Austrofundulus limnaeus | reverse complement strand
GGGCCCCACAACTTTGGAGGTTGATTTTGGGTGTGGGGGTTGGGTTTAGGACCAAGGTGTGAATTGAGTTTAGGTTAGTTTTAGGCCAAATTGTCAGGGTTAGGATATAAAATTACCAAAAAATGGATGGAAGTCAATGGACGGGCCCCACAAGGATATAAAAACGAGTTTGTGTGTGTGTGATGAAGTTGTTCCTGGTGTAACTCCTCACACACTCCCCCTCCTGCTCGGTGACGGGGCGGTGGAGGAGCGATGATATCAGGTGTCGTGTTTTAACCCAGCAGTTGTCAGAGGCTGAAAATGGAGCGCAGCTTTATTCAGTCTTTATTCAGTCTTTATTCAGTCTTTATTCAGTCTTTATTCAGTCTTTATTCAGTCTTTATTCAGTCTTTATTCAGTCTGAAGTGGACGGTGGTGGAAACACAGCGTCCTCTCGCTGCCCTTCCTGATGGGGGGCGGAGCCACAGTTTCTCTGCTTTAACGGAATCAATGAAGAGTTCAGTTTTTATGGGATTGATTTGTCCTTCTTGTTGGACCAGRTGAATATTTCTCTAGATCTCTGGGTTCCTGCTAAATGCCAGCTGTGGCTGCATAAAAACACAATCTGCTGTGTCCCACAGGTAGATTAGATTTAAATAAACCAAATTCATTTCTCCAAACTGTTTGACTTCAGCAGCTGCAGAAAACCTCTCCCTCAGCAGAGCACGTTAACTTCTACATCCTGCTGGTTGGGATTGAAGAACAGGAAGCTGAGCGAGCACACAACAACAACAACAGAGCTGGACTTGACCTTTGACCTGCGAGGCCATTCATCTGTTGATAACATCAGTCAGTTGTATAAAACAGCTCTGCTCCGTGTGCAGACAATGAAGGCAGCAGAGATGAGGAACGAGAAGCCACAGCTCTCAGGCTGTGATGAGTGGAAACGATCTGGATATATGATAATTAATGGCTTCCATTAGTGGGAAAACCCTTCCTCTGCACTTTTCCTGCTGCACAGAGTGCTGAAGGAGCTTAGTTCGATGTTTCTGTCTCCTGCATGTTAAATAAATCCATCTTTACCCTCCTGTCCAACATCAAACCTTCTGGGTAAATCTACATTTTAAGGGTCACTGCTGTTTTCTAAYTGAGCTTTTAATTTGAAAAGACAAGTTGGTTAAACATATTGTACAAAGAAATGGGACACCACTTCTGCAGCTGAACGGATTTGTTTCTGTATCTGTTCTAATAAGTGCTTCAGCTGCTTTCTGGTTGAAAACCTCAGACACTGCATCACAAACAGAACCGACCCCCCCAGCCTTCGGTGTTGAACTTGGGTGGGGCTGAGAGGTGGATTCATGTCTCTCAGCTTCCTGTTTGAGTTAACGAGGAGCAAATAAACGAGTCAGCCACRCTCTGTCTCTGCTAGGATTGTGCAATCCCTCCTGCAGGTTGTGTAGTGCAGGGGTCCTGCAGACCCCTTGCAAGGATGAAAAATGACCAGCAGTGACCCCCTAATGAACCCAAGGCTGTTTTAAAAAGAATTTACTGTCGTTTTAACCCCGAAACGCCACGGGAATATTATTTTTGGTTTGGTTTAGTAAGTTTGACTAGTGCATTGATCCTCATGTTATTAGCCCGGTAAAAACCAGACCCTGCCCTTCACTTTGCTTCAGACAAGGGTCTGGACTCACTGCTACAGAGAAACGATTCTTGCTGGAGGCGTGGCCTCTGCTGAAGTGTGTGTGTGTGTGTGTGTGT
>NW_013952915.1:219566-222478 GCF_001266775.1 Austrofundulus limnaeus | reverse complement strand
TGCACTGCTTCCCCCTCCTGAGACGCCGGATGGTGGACCAGAATCGCCTCGAAGCCGTGCGGAAGTCTTTTATAAAAGGTTTTTATAAAATGTTTTACAAATGGTTTTACAGTTGGGCTCATCAGTTTCTCAGATTTTTATTTTGTTGGTCAGCAGCAGAAAAAGGCTGAATACAGCTGCTGTAATGAAAGCACATCACCACCTTTCATATCTGAATTTAAACCAAGATAATTTGACAAAAATCAGTAACAACTTATTTATGATGTGATGAGATATCTTCTCATCAGGTAGAGCTCAGATTGTGTTGAGGAAACTCTTTTTTCAAATTCAATTTATTTAATTCATTCATCAAACAAACAGTGTAGAGTCAAATAAAATAAAAAGAGATAAAATAAAAAGCAAATCAAGCCATGAATGAAGATCTTCTAAGGTTGTTTTTTCCACAGTTTGAGGCTGTAAACTAAGAAACAAACAGTTTTGAGTAAAAAGCCTCAAAGTTTAAAAAGCTCAGAGCCTCAGACAGAACATGAAGTCTTTAACTCAGACACACGTTTCCTGATTTCACAGCAGGAACCAACGTCACTTTGATTTGTGTGGAAACCGTTGGGTTCACCATGACTGGTCCTGAAAACATCCAGAGACAGATCCGACTGGAAGCTGGTGGGCGTCTCCCTGAAAGACCCCAGTGAGCTGGTGCTGCTCGGCCTCCTGTCAGCAGCCGGCACTTTGTCTGTTTGTCTGTTTGCAGTCGACCTGCCTGTGTTCAACACACCTGAGAGCCCCGAGGGGGTCTGCTCTGTGGTTTGGGTCCTCTGAACAGGWCTGGTTAGTGGGAGTGTTGGGTTCTCTGGTGGACGGGGTTCCCCTCACAGCAGCTGCAGCTCAACATGAAAGGACTGAGGTCCAGATCTAAAGACCAGGATCCAGAGAGACTCAGGATCTGAACCTGTCCTGCCTCAGCACGCCGCCACCGCAGGCTGCCTCTGTGACACACCTGTGTGAGTCAGCTGAGTCAGCACATGTGTGACCTGAGTAATGTGGGCGTGGTCACGGAGTCATGGATAAATCTGGGATTAAGAAGGTTTTATTTTGCTTCAATGCTTTTTCTTTGTCTTCTTCCTCCTCCTCCTCCTCCTCCTCCTCCTCGTGTTGAAATAACTCCTGTTTGTGTCCCAACGACCCAACAACAGGCCGGCCACAGGAAGTCAGACGAGAGCGGCTCCATCCACCTCCTGTCTTCAGGATCTCACTGAGCTGCAGCTGCAGGAGGATCTGGATGAATCTTCTCCGGGCTGATGAAAATGAAATGTTAAAACATTTCACCAAAACATTTTTCATTATTTAGCTCACTGTTCTTCCATTAACTCATTTTCACTAAACGTTTAATTTAAATGTTACCATATATTTAGTTTAAATAAAACAGTCACCCATCAAATATGTTATTTTATCAGTTGAAATTATTGAAGTTTTATGAGTTGGTTGATTATAACCTTTTGCARGTTATGTATAAGGCTAATAAAAATGTGTTACCTTTAAATATTTAATTAAATTTTGTTCTTAAGGGACTAGAGATGTTTGTAAAACCTAAAATTGTAACAAATTTGTAGGATCGGTGCTTCAGTTCAAAGAATGAGACAGGAATAAACTGGATAATGATTATAAAAATTCTGGCTCAATTAATTTAAGAGAATGATAAAAGTTAGTTTGTTGAAGAAATATGAATTTGTATAATGTGCACTCACAAGAGCTGTTGTTTGAGAAGGAGTTGTTTTTTGTTGTCTTTTATTTGAAGATTATTGTTTGAATTTATTTTTGGAAAAAGGGGCATATATTAATACTTTTCTTTCTTTCTGCTATCTTTCATTTTATTTGTGATTTGTATTATTTGTTGTATGTATAGTATTTGTTTTGTTTTTAAATTAAATAACTTTACTAAACTAAAACATTAAATCCTAAATCTAATCGTAAAAGTTAAACTTTAAACGTTGAAGTTCACAGTTAGGTATTTTGGAATGGAATGCAGCCTTTGCTGTTGGTGCTCGGCTCATGTTATGATGTCATCATCCTGAGACGATAGCAACCGCTAGCTCCAATGCAGCTAAAGCTACAAGACATCAGCTGCACTTCAACCTGCTGGACCACAGGGACTTRKTTTTATCAACACATTTTGATTTAGGTTTTAGATGTCTTCAGCAGAGTTAGCAGCAGTCATGGTTGATGTTTGTCTCAGGATGATGACATCACCCTGATTACCTGATGCTAACAGACAGGCTCTGCTTCTCCCCACACAGCACGACTGTTTGTATCAACTGTAGCATCCTGGTCCACACTCCACATCAGTTGGTGGCAGTAATGCACCTAATGGTTGTTTGCCAACCTCCTTTAAGAAGAAGAAGAAGAAGAAGAAGAAGAAGAAGAAGAAGTCCACACAGCAGCTCCACATCAGAACGCAGGTATTTCTGTCTTCTTCCACTGTAACACTCGTGGTTTTCTCTGAAATGCCCACAGACTGCAGACAGTGCACAGACTGGCTTCAACAGAGACCAGCTTTAAGTTCACAAGTTCTCTTCAGGTCAGGAAGTGAAGCTGTTTGGARCTTGTCTCCTCATAAAACCCTGCAGCAACATGAGGTCTTCAGAGCCTCAGTTCATCACACTGAAGCACAGCTCCACAGCCAGCCTTCACCTGACTGCTGTCCTCCATGGTAAACACACAAACTGCTCTCCTGGAGGAAACTACAGCTTCAGCTGAAGCTCTGCTGTTTGTTTCCTCTGGGTGTGATGGAGGAAATGTAGGAGATGTTTGTCTTTTCAGGACGGCCCCGTCCTCTTTTGTGCTTCTTGTCTGAAACAGCATGTCAGCCAGGCGGGGCAGCTCAGGCAGGACGTGTGTGTGTGTGTGTGTGTGTGTGT
>NW_013952915.1:216516-218564 GCF_001266775.1 Austrofundulus limnaeus | reverse complement strand
TTGTTGGAGTGTAAGGTGTTTGACTTCAACTTGTTGGAGTGTAAGGTGTTTGACTTCAACTTGTTGGAGTGTAAGGTGTTTGACTTCAACTTGTTGGAGTGTAAGGTGTTTGACTTCAGTCGGTTGAAGTGGAAGGTGTTTGACTTCAACTTGTTGGAGTGGAAGGTGTTTGACTTCAACTTGTTGGAGTGTAAGGTGTTTGACTTCAGTCGGTTGAAGTGGAAGGTGTTTGACTTCAGTCGGTTGAAGTGGAAGGTGTTTGACTTCAGTCGGTTGAAGTGGAAGGTGTTTGATCTGGATCTGGGTGAAGTGGGAGGTGTTTGACTTCAGTTGGTTGGAGTGTAAGGTGTTTGACTTCAGTCGGTTGAAGTGGAAGGTGTTTGACTTCAGTCGGTTGAAGTGGAAGGTGTTTGACTTCAGTCGGTTGAAGTGGAAGGTGTTTGACTTCAGTCGGTTGAAGTGGAAGGTGTTTGATCTGGATCTGGGTGAAGTGGGAGGTGCTTTTCTTCTCCAACCTTTAGCAGCAGAGCTCAGACGTCAGAAGGTAGGAAGGTGATTTCTTCACTTCAGTTGTTGCTTAAATTTGTGTTTTTTTCTTGAATTATTCAGAGGCAGAGTACATATGGGGACATGACTGCTGGCTTCTTTATTTTTAGCTCACCCCTGGTTTTATATAAGGCTTTTTATATAATCAGAAGGTTTCCTGGTTCTGGTTGTGTCAGAGCTCACTCAGGGTGAACACATTAATGAACACAGGAACCATTATCTGTCTCTCAGAGGGACGGACGTGTGGGAGGACAACAGAATGCTGATTTTTAGTCATATTGTTGCTTTTCAGTAAATGTCTTGTTTGTTGTTTTTAGCTCTGTTACACTTCAGCAGGTTCGGCCCGGTCCGGATGAGATCGGGTCCAGCCTGAGTCTTTATTAGTAAACACATTTATCTTCCTGACGCTTGTCGTGTGGAAGGACTGTGAAGTCCTGGTGCTCCGGGAGCCAGTAGTTCCTTATCTGAAGCTAAACGGATGTCGTGGTGACAACAACACTTAGGCAGGACAGCCTGGAGAGGAGGAGGTTACACACACGCTAATTACTGAGTCACTGCAGCGCCGCTGATAAATATACCCTCCGTTAAAGAACACTTCAGATCTTCACAACAAACTCAGCTTTTTCTAAAGGTTAGGAAGTGTTGAAGTGTTGCACACATGCAAGAAAAACTGTCCAAATTTCACTTCTGTTTTCACTGAATTGGMATTTATGACAGGTTTGTTCATGTTTGGGTCAAAATTTGACAGAAACTCGTGTTTTTGTTGCACAAATGACCCAAGCGTGTCCTGCAGAAATCACACAACAACACTGAGTTTATAAAATGGTGACAGTTGTGCGACCGTCACACACCTGCCAGATCTTTGTGTTCTCCTCATGTTGGAGTCTGACACCACATGGTGACAATAACACACCGTCTGCATGAAATGTTTGAAACTTTCAGATCTAAAGTTGGTTTACGATGGTTTGAATCCACTCTGATGGCGACATGGTGGTGCAGTGGGCAGAGCTGTCTCCTCCTGGACTTTCTTGTGGACTTTACAGTGGTCGATGTTTTGCAGCCAATCAGATGACATGTTTACAGATGTGACTGATGTGTGGCAGCCTGTAAACAAAGCTCTGAGCTGCAGAATAAAGCTGGTCTGGACTCTGGTCCAGCAGCTCGTAGAACCTGGGTGGAATCTGGTTTTACAATCAGCTTCCTGTCCTGGAAGCTGAGATCTGACAGGAAGTGGACTTTGTTAGTCCTGACTGGAATCAGAGTCCAATCAGAAACTTTATGATCATGTTCCAGGTGTGCAGGTGGACTTATCTGACGGGACAGGTGAAAGTCCCGTCAKGAAGCAGTTTTTTATTTAGTAACAATCAGTTTTTATAGCTGCTGCTTTAAAAAGTGAAGAAACAGGAATCAGAACTGAGAGAAAAGTTTCAAAGCTGAGAACAAGAATATTTTCTGTCTGAGAGACTGACACACACACACACACACACACACACACACACACA
>NW_013952915.1:204980-209236 GCF_001266775.1 Austrofundulus limnaeus | reverse complement strand
TCAACCGATCGTCCGACCGACTGAAGGACTGACCGACCATCCGTCCGACCAAAGGACCGACTGAAGGACTGACTGACCAATTGTCCGACCAACCCACCGACCGACCGTAAAAAAGTCTGACTGACCGAAAGACCGACCAACCAACCGACTGACAGATCAACCGATCGTCCGACCGACTGAAGGACTGACGGACTGATCAACTGACCGACTGATTGACCAACCGATCGTCCGACCGACTGAAGGACTGACCGACCATCCGTCCGACCAAAGGACCGACTGAAGGACTGACTGACCAATCGTCTGACCAACCCACCGACCGACTGTAAAAAAGTCTGACTGACCAAAGGACCGACCAACCAACCGACTGACAGATCAACCGATCGTCCGACCGACTGAAGGACTGACCGACCGACTGACCGTCCATCCGTCCNCTCCTGCTCCGCCTCTTTATTTAACCCTTTTCATTTATCAGACATCTTCATCTTCAGAGTGCACCCAGCCATGATCACATGCAGACTGACCTGTCAGAGGATGCTGAGCTGAACTCTCAGCCGGTGCAGGACAGAACCGACGGGTCGTCCTTGTTTCTCAGAGACRGGTCCAGAATGGACCGGTCAGCTTCCACAGGAGGATGTTACTTCCTGAAACCTGAGCTGCAGCTCCCCTCAGCTTTCCTGCTTAAAAGCATTCAGTTTATTCCCTCAAGATCTCAGATTTTAAACCGTTCAAACTGAAGCCTCGAGAGTCCGTTTGACCCCAGGGCAGCAGGAGGAATTAAAATGAACACAAACATTTAGAAATGAAACAGCCAGTTGAGCAGAAACCTCAGACAGCTCAGTGCTGTTTGAACCAGAACAAATTTAGTTTTCATCTGAGGAAAAGTGAGTCAGAGCAGAAATGCACAGAAGCAAACCTGAGCTAAAGTTTAGCTGATCCTGTTGCACTGATGCTCCTGCTTGTAGTTTTAACTGTCTTGGATGTTCATGTTTTTACCAGCTTGTAGCCAAGAYTGTGATGTTTCTGYAGATACCAAACATGTCTCTGTCCAACYAAAACAACTTACAGTAATTAAAGTAGAAAACTGAGGCTTTGGGCTTAAAGATGAATGAACCAATTGCCAGGCCAAACTTTGGTCGCTCATGGGCCAGATGTGGCCCGCGGGCCACCAGTTGATTAGCCCTGTTTTACAGTAAATCCCAGCTGTGGTCTGGTTTCTTTCTGCATCCAGCCCTAAGATGCTGCTCTCACCCAGTCCCACCATTCCAGTCTACTCCAGTTTTCACGGTCTCTGAGGTCTCACCTGAGTTCCACGTCAGTGTGGGCGGAGTCACCAGAGCGAAGCTGCCTGAAACTTCCACGTTATTTTTTATCCAATCCACACGCAGCTACAGTGACTACACATGTTTACAAAGATGGTGTGATGTCAAGGCCAGCTTCCCTCCACAGGTCTGACCCAGAAAACCCACTTCGTTTGACTCAACCTGACCGACCAATCAGAGAGGAGCAGCAGCTGATTGTTGACAGACGGTTTCTGTCTCTCATGGAGGAGAAGTCTAAAGCTAAAATTAGATCTGGAAAAAACATTTCATTAGAGAGAATGAAGAGAGCGTGTCATTTACCCCCCCCCCCCCCCCGGGACAAGGAAGCCGACTCACCGACCGTCCGTCCGACTGACCGACCATCCGTCCAACCAAAGGACCGACTGAAGGACTGACTGACCAATCGTCTGACCAACCCACCGACCGACCGTAAAAAAGTCTGACTGACCAAAGGACCGACCAACCAACTGACTGACTGATCAACCGATTGTCTGACCGACTGAAGGACTGACCGACTGATCGATTGATCAACCAACTGAATGACCGATGGACTGACCAATGGGCGAAACCACCCACCGACCCACTGACYGTAGCTGAGAGTCCCCCTCATACAGACAGAGGACTGACAGACTGTAGAAGCTCTGCTGCTTTTATTCAATGAAACATGAATCGGTTCTGTTCAGTCTTATTTGTCTGAATCTTAATCTTAATGTGAGTTATGACATCATATTAGTAAAGTTCTGGTTTGAAGCCATCAGGCTGAAGAACAACAAGTGTTCAGAGTGGGATGAGAAGTCAGCTGCTGGCTCTTCAAATGAAAACAAGTGAAACTGGTTGAGGTTGTTTGAGACCCGTCCACAACTCTATTCACACACTGAGGCTCTTTCATCTCTCTAGAGCCCATCACTCCAAGCTGGGAAACAGGAGCTAAGGAACCCTCAACTCAGAACTCCAGCCTGCCCCCCCTCCCCCCACTCCTGCCTGTCACTCCGGACCCTCTCAAAGGACTCTTTCAGTCTTTGTTGGGACCCGGTTCCAGGTCAACGGGAGAGTCCTGAGAGTTGCAGCCTGAGATGGAACAAAAAGTTGGTCTGAAGGAGTTTCACAACTTGCATCAGACCACAAATCTTGTTTCAGTTTTTACAACCTGAGGTTTAAAAACTTCTGTAGACTGTCAATAAAAACTAAATAAAATGGTTTATAATAAAAAAACATTTTATTCACAATAGAACTCAGGAATAAATTAAAGGTTGAAACTAAGAAATCTGGATGGATGAAGGTTGGATGACAGACGATGGTTGGATGACATGATGGTTGGATGTGTAGATGAATGGATGATGGTTGGATGAAGGATGATGGATGGTTGGTTGGATTGATGGATGGATGATGGATGGATGGATGAAAGATGAAGGATGATGGATGGTTGGATGATGTATGGATGATAGATGGTGGATGGTCAGGTAGATGGATGTAAGATGAAGGATGATGGATGGATGGTTGAATGATGGTTGGATGATGGATGGTTGGATGATGGATGGATAGTTGGATGACAGTTGGATGATGGATGGTTGGATGAAGGTTGGATGATGGTTGGATGGTTGGATGATGGATGATGGATGGATAGTTAGATGATGGTTGGGTAATGGATGGTTGGATGATAGTTGGATGATGGATGGTTGATGTAAGATGAAGGATGATGGATGGATGGATGTAAGATGAAGGATGATGGATGGACAGTTGGATGTAAGATGAAGGATGATGGATGGACAGTTGGATGTAAGATGAATGATGATGGATGGATGGATGTAAGATGAAGGATGTTGGATGGATGTATGGATGTAAGATGAAGGATGATGGATGGACAGTTGGATGTAAGATGAATGATGATGGATGGATGGATGTAAGATGAAGGATGTTGGATGGATGTATGGATGTAAGATGAAGGATGATGGATGTAAGATGAAGGATGATGGATGGACAGTTGGATGATGGATGGTTGGATGATGGATGATGGATGGATGATGGATGGTTGGATGTAAGATGAAGGATGATGGATGGATGGATGTAAGATGAAGGATGATGGATGGACAGTTGGATGTAAGATGAATGATGATGGATGGTTGGATGTAAGATGAATGATGATGGATGGATGGATGGATGGATGGATGGATGTAAGATGAAGGATGATGGATGGATGGATGTAAGATGAAGGATGATGGATGGACAGTTGGATGTAAGATGAATGATGATGGATGGTTGGATGTAAGATGAATGATGATGGATGGATGGATGGATGGATGTAAGATGAAGGATGATGGATGGATGGATGGATGTAAGATGAAGGATGATGGATGGATGGATGTAAGATGAAGGATGATGGATGGACAGTTGGATGTAAGATGAATGATGATGGATGGTTGGATGTAAGATGAATGATGATGGATGGATGGATGGTTGGATGGATGTAAGATGAATGATGATGGATGGATGGATGGATGGATGGATGGATGTAAGATGAATGATGATGGATGGATGGATGGATGTAAGATGAAGGATGATGGATGAATAGTTGGATGACAGTTGGATGATGGATGGTTGGATGTAAGATGAATGATGATGGATGGATGGATGGTTGGATGGATGTAAGATGAATGATGATGGATGGATGGATGGATGGATGGATGTAAGATGAATGATGATGGATGGATGGATGGATGTAAGATGAAGGATGATGGATGAATAGTTGGATGACAGTTGGATGATGGATGGTTGGATGATGAATGATGGATGACGGATGATGGATGAATTAATAGACATATAGATAATAGAGCTGCAGCAGATCGAAGCACCTGTAACACTAAAGTTGTTTACATAGAATCAGATTATTCTGTTGGAAAGTTCATATTTTTATTGACGTTGTAAAAACTAGTTTTGTTC
>NW_013952915.1:197998-204970 GCF_001266775.1 Austrofundulus limnaeus | reverse complement strand
GTGTGTGTGTGTGTGTGTGTGTGTGTGTGTGTGTGTGTGTGTGTGGGTCGTAAACACTGGTAAAAACAACCTGTCAACATTCAAAGTGAAACGAATGCTCTGTGAGGTGTTCCTGTGAATGGACGAGCAGCAGAGCTAAGGTTTCCTCTCTGGATTAGAGCAAAAGGACATTTTTATTTTTATGTTTTAACTGAACAAATAAACATTTTTGTGTTTTTCCTGATGTAGTAAGGTCCCAGTTAAACACTGAGGTCTGCGTTCTGCAGGGAGATAAAAAGCATGTTGTAACGTCTGAAACTCCTCCAGGTCCATTAGGTCCAGACAGGATGATGTCATCCTCCTGAAACAAGCTTCTGTGTCCTTCAGAGCTTTTATATTCAGCTCCAGGTGGACCACAGGTAACCTGTTGTTTTTTGATTTAACACTTCACCTGCTGGTTTTATCAGACTGAACCTAAAGCTCTGATGCTTGTAAGAAATAAAATCTAATCCTCAGAGATCCAGAAAGAAAAAAAACACTAAAACCATTTCATCAGTCAGCTGCAGGTCTGATCAGATGGTTGCAGGTCTCTGAGTGGTTCTGGTCCAGCACAGGTTAGGGTGTCAGCCTCACTGTGAGGCAGGAGGAAAGGAGAGAGGAAAAAGTTCAAAACTTATTTCTAGCAGCAGAACAGGTTGGAAGATGGCTGTTTGATGTTATTTATTGTTTTTAAATCATCCTTTAGGCTCTGACATGTTAGATAAATTTGAAAATGAGGTTTTGAAAAAATCTGTAAGACTTGAAAAAATCTGTGAGTTTGCTCTATACATCTGTATACCTGCAAAATGATGTAAAATCCTTATAACTTACAGACAATCTGTACAAATTGACATCTGTGTTGTTATTTATTTGCTTTCTGGGAAAGAAAATAAATCTAAGTTTACCATAGTACCTTACACTGTCTAACTTGTTTTTAGGGGTTCAAATTGGGGTGGGTGGGACATAGTTCGGCGGGGAGGGGGCTTCAGCTCACCTAGGGCACCAAAATGGCTGGAGCCAGCACTGGATAAAATGATGATTCCTCCCTCAGCTGGAGTACAGTATGTGTTCAGAGGATGACGTGCTTACAGAAGAGCCAGCRTCACCTGCAGAGACAGAAAACGTGCTCAGCTTGTGTTCAGACATCTGACACAGTTTAACAGTTACTCCATGTTTATTTATCAAGTAGCTTTACTGCAACAACACAATCAACTGAGAGGTTCAACTGCACGGCCAATCAGATCTGAGGAYGTTGCACATGTTAGTCAGGTGCTAYGAGGGAAATTTAGCTTTTGTGCTAATTCTGCAACATTTATATTCACAGCATTGATGTGCATTGTCTTTTTAAATAAATAAATGAAATATGTGTGTGTTGTCCTGCTTCACACACACACACACACACACTGCAGTTCCACCATGAAAGCAGGCCAATCTCCTCGTGTGTGGAGACTGAGCAGCTCATCAGAGCCTGTTAATTACATCGTTCTCTAAGGGGATGACCAGTTAAACCACTCTCTCCTCCATGTTAGCTTCTGGACCAGAAACTAAAACAAATCCTCCACCTGCAGCCACCTGCACCTGTCTGCAGCCGCCTGCACCTGTCTGCAGCCGCCTGCACCTGTCTGCAGCCGCCTGCACCTGTCTGCACCTGTCTGCAGCCGCTGCTTCCTGGGAAAGCCTTCTCTCAGAGAGGTGCTGTTCAATGAATATTACAGTGTGTAACCTGCTCCGTGCAAGGCGCCTCAGAATTGTGGTCTTCTGCCCAGTTTTCCCACTGGTTTGCTCTATTAAAGAAGGAAGAAGGTCATGATTGCAGATTAACACAGATCCAGTCCAGAAGACATATGACTGTTGTAGRACGGACTGTGGGACTCTTTAATCCTCAGCTCTAATAAGAACAAAGGATCTGTTCCTGASCASTTTCACTTTTTAATTCTGTAAAAGGCTTCATCTGTGTTTGAGTTATTTCTACTGTCATTCATGCTGCTGTGAACTCTGCAAACTGAGTTTTTGTCTTTTTGTTTAAATAAAGGTCAAGTGTTGTACAGTACCTCCTCTGACCTTTGACCTTTGTCTCAGAGGGTTGGCTTGAATCTGTAGCTTCTCAGCACTGGACTCAAAAATACAAACATTCAGCTTCAGGGATCAGTGATATTTACTTACTTAACTTACTTACTTAACTAACTTACTTACTTAACTTACTTAACTTACTGACTTAACTTACTTACTTAACTAACTTACTGACTTAACTAACTTACTTACTTAACTAACTTACTTACTTAACTTACTTAACTTACTTAACTTACTTAGTCACTTACTTACCTTCCAGTCACAGTTTGTGTCTCTTTCTCTTTTATAACTTAGTCACTTACTTAACTTAGTCACTTACTTAACTAACTAACTAACTGACTAACTAACTAACTAACTTCACTTAGTCGCTTGCTTACTTACTTAACTTAGTCGCTTACTTAACTAACTAACTAACTAACTTCACTTAGTCGCTTATTTAACTTAGTCACTTACTTACTTAACTTAGTCGCTTAATTAACTAACTAACTTCACTTAGTCGCTTGCTTACTTACGTAACTTAGTCGCTTACTTAACTAACTTCACTTAGTCGTTTACTTACTTAACTTAGTCACTTACTTACTTAACTTAGTCGCTTACTTACCTAACTAACTAACTAACTAACTAACTTCACTTAGTCACTTACTTAACTTAGTCACTTACTCACTTAACTTAGTCGCTTACTTACCTAACTAACTAACTAACTAACTTCACTTAGTCACTTACTTACTTAACTTAGTCACTTACTTACTTAACTTAGTCACTTACTTACTTACTTAACTTAGTCACTTACTTACTTAACTTAGTCACTTACTTACTTACTTACTTAACTTAGTCACTTACTTACTTACTTAACTTAGTCACTTACTTACTTAACTTAGTCACTTACTTACTTACTTACTTAACTTAGTCACTTACTTACTTACTTAACTTAGTCACTTACTTACTTAGCTTAGTCACTTACTTACTTAACTTAGTCACTTACTTACTTACTTCACTTAGTCACTTACTTACTTACTTACTTACTTACTTAACTTAATCACTTACTTAACTAACTTACCTACCTACCAGTCACAGTTTGTGTCTCTCTGTCTTTTATATTTGCTTGGTAGATGAAGTCTGTCTGCCTCCACCGTCCTCCTCACAGGCCAGTAAACATCAGCAGCATCTGGTGTGGGGAAGATGAATGTCCTGCTCTAAATGCTTCGCCCTCATTGCCTCTCAGTATTCGTCATGTAAACAACGTCTGCTTATTAATGGTAAAAGCTTTTCCTAATGATCCACACCTCACATGAGTCTGAAATATCAAGTCAGGATATAAAGAGCAGCCATAGATCATCGTAACGAATGATGGGAGGCAGGCGGGCGGCTGGAGGCGGAGGAGGCGGAGCTAATTCACTCTGTGTTTCCCTCCATGATTCATGATGTTGGGTCAGAATCCATCAGAGCTGTGTGATTATTAAAGAACTGAGCTTTACTGCTGCTTGTTTGTCAGGAGTACAGGAAGCTGCTGCACCGGGGAGTGATGCAACATTTAGAAAAGATGTAGGAGTGACACCCCAACACATCCATCACCACCAAGTAWAAAAAGGATGTTTTTAGCTTTATATCATATTTATAAAATCATTTCCTCATCAAAAACAACGTCAGAGTGTTGCTTTGACTCATTCAAAAGAAGCCCTTAAATCTCCTGCGGTATGTGTAGCTGTCTAAATGCTTGCTGGTAGTGCTGGGCGGTATACCGTTTTGTACCGAAAACCGGTTTTCATTTTTGTTATGATATGACTTTTCTGAATACCGGTATAGCCTGAACACGTGCGGAACGTTTCCGCCAGTGAGCTGTTTCCCTGGGGACACATTTCATTGCAGCACCGCTAAGCGCATTAGCATGCTAACGTTATTGTTGGAACAGCTGGTGGCGGGTGGTGTGTTTCAGCCACTTATATGGTCTGACGTAAAAAAAAACCATCCCGTTTTCACCATTGCTGAACAGTAAACAACTCCTCAGTGACGTGCACGGTTAGATTTAACGCGTTACGTTATAATGGAGACATTATTGCATGGAGACTCTAGCATGCTTTTATTGTGAAAAGCCCAGGGGGAAGTAGCTTTGTAGTTTAGCGGAGTTGACTGGTGTGCAAAATGAGTCATCCTTATTTTATTAACGTGTTTTATTAAGACATGACGATAGACCAGATAATGATTTTTCTCAACCCTTCACAATCAGACCTAAATGCATGATTACTGTCTACAACCAGGCAAAGAAGAAAAGACGTACAAGAGGAGGGTAACAGTGATAAAAGAAAAAAGTCAATAAGCAAAGTTTGTGCATTTTATTATCAGCTGACCTGTGAGGAAAAAAAATACCATCAAATACCGTGAAACCGGTGTAATTGTTGAAAATACCGTGAAATAAAATTTGAGTCATACCGCCCAGCTCTACTTGCTGGTACAAAGCTCCGCCTATTTGTACAAATCTCCACCTTTTTGTACGAAGCATCWGCTCAGAGCTCAGTCTGCAGCTGAGCACCCGCTCCACAGATCCCCCCTCCCCCMCTCAGCTCCACCAGACTGAGGTGCAGCATGAGGGCCRAACTTCAGACTGGTTGATCCATCCTTGTAGCAGGAGGTTATATCTGYTCCTAAACCAGCTACTGATCTGATTAATGATAGGCYGACACCACTGAYTGACAGGCTGGAKCTGGCCAATGAGAAGGAGACTATTCATTTGAGTTAGCATCAGAGAGGCTAGCTACTAGCATAGATAAACTGGATATTTTATTATCAATTTGTTAGAATTATATTATGTACATGACACAAAGAAGCTTCCTGTTGATTTTTTCCAATTCTGTCTTCAACATAGATGTCTTTAAAATTTTCACAAGTCTGCAGAAGCTGTCAGAGCCTCTAGACACAAACTTTTTAAATAAAGAAAACAAAAATGGTTAACATGTAAAACCCATTAAGCACCATGAACTGACAGGTGTTCTGTAGAATTTACTGTTCAACATGACGTCAAGCTTAAATGTGAGCCTTCATATCAAAATGAGGATCAAGTCAAATTTGGTCAAAATGACCTAATTACATTTTCAGATTCTTGTCTTTAAAAGCTACATTTTGATACCTGGATCATCCTGATATCAAAATTAAATCTATATATATGACTTAATTTAAGGCGTTTTTCCTCAAAATCAGGTTTTTTGTTGCTGCTCCTCAAAAAAATGCTTCAAAATTTAGTTTTATGATTATATTTCAGACAGTTCATTCAAATGATACATTTATAAGGTTTTTATTCATTATATTTTGACAAAATACAATTTTTTAAACATTTTAGTCAAAACACTATATTTGCCTATTTCTCCATACACAACTTTTGGACTTAATCCTCATTTGGATGTGTTCGGTCACAAATATTAAACATAAAACATATTACTGTGAAGCAGCTGTTGGTCCACTGTATTTTTTCTGAAGCTAAGGTTTTACTAACCCATCCTTTATTCTGACATTTTCATCTAAAACTCTGCGTAACGTTATTTTTAAAGGAATTTTAGACTAAATGACTTCATGGCATTATCAGAAGAATAAGTGAGAAAAGATGTTAAATTATTTGACAGCTCTGAGCTGATTTATATAAACATATATATAGTTTGATCCTGAGATCTTCCTCTTCGCTCATGATGATGATGATGATGATGATGATGATGATGATGGTACTCTGATGCTGCAGTTTGCCTCAGATTGGTGATGTTTGAGTCAGTTTGTGTTTTCTGTGACCTGATGAGCTGAAGCTTATTTATTCCTGCAGTACAGATGACTGATGTTTCATTAAATCAAGAAAATCTCACTTGAATGTTTTTGTTGGATGAACATGAACACACACCTCAGCAGAAGAAGAAAAACTCCCAACCTGACTCCAGGTTCTTCTGCATCCTGAAGGGGAATCCACCAGGAACGCAGCTCATTTACGCAGCTAATCAGACGTGTTGAAAAGAACCAGTATGAGTGTTTTAACGAGCCTTGTGTGGTCCGTCTGACACAATCAGCCTCCTGAGAGCCAACATCAGAGCCTGCTGCCTGCASCACGCTGGATGGCTTTAAGACAATCAGCCCGACTCTAAATTTGTTCTTGTCAAATGTTCAGTAATCAAAAGTCAGCCAGCTGAAAATAAACAAATACATGTCATCACCGCCCCCCTCCCCCCACCACCACCCCTCCCCCAGGCATCAGACCAGCTTCATAACAGCGTGGTCCATAATGAGCTGACTCTTCTGCTGAGAAACCATCAGCAGCGCTGCTAATGAATCAGAAATAAACTCCGCCCACATCCAGGAGCAATCTGTGTGAAACACCAACTGCTCCTCATGTCTGTGCCTCAGGGAGCAGAGCTGAGGGGGGGGGGTCAGGTGTAGGGGCTGCTGCGAGTGAGGAACATTACCCATAATGCACCTGGGCTTGTGCTGGTGAGCCTTTTAAATCAGATCAGTTATAAATGACCTGAAAAGGTTTTAGGAAACAAATGGATGGAAGCTGAAGTGGTTAAACCATCAGTGAACACATTACTGTACGGCAGGCTGTTGTAGCATATAATCGCATGCTTTTAGATAGTTCTAATAGCATTTGATCTGTTTTCTTTACCCTCGTGTTTCTGTTCAGGACGACCTGGTTCTGTCTCCAGCTGTTGGTGAACAGAGGACCACCTGGACCGGCTCAGTCCATCAGAGACAGGTGAGACCCTCATCCACACCCACCACAGAGCCAATCAGATCAGTGTTTCCTGTTTGACTTTTTTAATGAAATTTTGTTTCGAACAATTAAAAAAACATAGTTTAGTTTAATTTAGTTTAGCTTATTCATTTCATTTCATTTAAACAAAACAAAATACATTC
>NW_013952915.1:187200-190566 GCF_001266775.1 Austrofundulus limnaeus | reverse complement strand
ACACACACACAAAACAAACACAGGGCAGACAAACCTCAGTTACAACATAAATATTATGTGGAACAGAACTCAGTGTCACTAAGTCTTCATACAGATTCTTCAGCTTGTTATAATTTCCTCTGTCATCTACAGATCAGAGCTTAATAAACTAAACATTTAAAATTAAACTAAATTTAAAGAGMAAAACAAGCAGGTGGACAGAAACCAGCTCCAAACCTGCAGCTGCATCAGTTTCAGAGCATYGGAGGAGCCGTAGAGCGCAGAAAAACCCATCAGGAGTTGAACCCACAACCTTACTACTGAGAGGCAACAGTCAGTATTTTACTGGTCTGCAACTTTTTAACCATGTGAGACGATCTGCGAACTGTCCACAGTGTTTGTCCATCCACAGCCAGGCTGTGCAGCTTGTTGTGYAGCTTCAGGTTTCTTCTGGAGGACCAACAGGGGGTTCTGTGGTGACCACGCTCACTCTGTGAACATGGGTGTGTGCATCGGAGCGGTCCTCAGAGCAGCTGAGAAACAAACAGGAGCTGGACCTGCAGATACTCTGCTCCTCTCGAGTCRTTTGGTGGAACCTGTCAGAAGTGTCTCTGTAACGTACGAGTGCAGAGAGGAAGGACACGGGCTCAGACGTGGATTCTTGTTCCACATATATTACTGCTCGCTCCACCGAGTCCAGATCTTTCAGTGATCATCATCAGTCCTGCTGGCTGGGGAGGCGAAGAAGAGCAGAGGAAATTAGAGGATGTCTGCTCAGAAAATGACTTTCTATGATGCCGGGGTAATTTCTCAAATGAGGCCAGTAACAGAATTAATAAAGTGGAAGTAATGCATGTTGCTGTGCTCAGGAGGACGGAGACGTCTCTGTGCAGCGTGATTTCTGCTGCTTTACTGCTGTTTTATTCAGACTGCCTGAATATTAGTTATTTAATTTAATTCATTTAGGCAGGTAATCTCATTGAGACGTGTAGTCTCATCTGTAACACAGACCTGAGTGATCCAGTCAAAGTGAGTTCCTTACATCCTGTTTGAGATGATTGTTTCTGCTCAGGGATGATGAACATTTGGATCAGTTCTCAGTTCCAGAGTTGAACTTTTACAAAAACATCAAAACAAGTGAAAGTTGAAACTMAAGTAAAGTTTGTGCAGCGTGAATAAAGAATGAAGCAAGCTGTCCTGCAGCTCCTCAGCTCTTCATCTGACATCTTCTCAGCAACAGACTTCCTGCTTCCATTGCTCTGATGTGGTTTTAGTTTCTGTGCTCTTAGTTCTGCTGTGTTTTGTTTCCTTATTAAAGTTTAAAGTTGAGTGTASATCAGGGCTAATCACTAACCTGCTGGAGGAGCCACAGTTACTGCAGGCCAGCAGCTCAGAGGCCCAACATCCTGCAGTTAGTTMTTCTGTAAATAAACCAAGTATCACAAACATCTGTTACCTTTAATATAGTTAATTTTACTGCATTTAATCATGAAAACAACATACAGAACCTGTGAAAAAAAAGAAGTGATAATAACACAATCTGCCTCCTGATCAACACAAATATTATTTTAACATCTCTGACTCGTCATTTTTTAAACCAATTTTATTTTYACTTTCATAGTTTTCTCTGCAGCTGATTGTAGTTTTAACTGTCTTGGATGTTTTTACCAGTTTTTAGTCCAGATCCTGATGTTTCTGTAGATCAGAGGTTCTCAAACTGGGGTCCACGAGAGGTATCTTGGGGGTCCCCAAAAGATTTCACTAAATTGTTGCTTTGTTTTTTATTTTTAAAACTGCATGGAGAACAATGAACTAATAAATCCCTGGAAATGTTATCGCTGCTGTGAGGGGTCCCCTTGAGAAGCCCTGCTGCAGACACCACACGTCTCTGTCCAAATAAAACAACTCAGAGTAATTAAAATAAAAAACTGAGGTTTGGGACCAAAGATAAATGAACCAACTGGCARGCCAAACTTTGCTCCCTCGTGGGCCACATTCGGCCCCCATACCACCAGTTGAATAGCCCTGGTCTGCATGTTGTCATCACCACCCAAAMACCACGTTTATGGTTTAAATTCTTGGTTTTATTTTGAAACTGGAGGTGTTTCCTGCAGCTTCCTGCTCACCTGTAACTCTTCATCTTCGACCTAAAACAAGTCGAGAGTCGTTCTCCAGCTCAGCTCCTACAGAACCTTACAKTGTGTGTCCACGGAGGCGCATCAGATAAAAACCCACACAGTGCATTACGTTTAAGCRGAGAGCCACTTGACACAGCAGCGGTCAAGAATATTGCTTTATTGGTGRCTGCAGGACGTCATTTGAGATGCAGCACGAGCAGCAGAGCTCTGAAAGCTCAGCGCCGCTCAGATTCCATCTGGTAAAAGTGCTATCAGACTCACCCAGCCAGCCTCGGCGCCTGTGCTAGTCTTGGCACTGGAACTGGGCTGGAACTGGGCTGGAACTGGGCTGGAACTGGGCTGTGCCCGGGGCCGACTCTGCAGAAACACACTGGGGCTGTGTCCTGTGGAAACACAATCCTGCAGCCCCCTCGCTGTGGGGAGGGGGCTGGGCTCAGAGCTGGAGCAAACATTTAACTGGATGCTTGCTGAGGATGCTGGGACTTAGTGATGAAGTGTTGCACCTGCACCTCCTCCACCTGCACCTCCTCCACCTGCACCTCCTCCACTGCAGGTCTGAGTTTTCAGGACGTCTCAGAAGGGATGGATGTGAAACTGTCTTTGCTGAGGCACAACAACATGCTGATTTAAGGAAAGGCAGCGCTGAAAGGGCCAACACAGGATGACTTTGTTTCACCCCGGAGCCCCCCAGCCTGACCCGGGCCGGATCAGAACAATAGCTCAGTGTGACAGCGACGCTGGTTGACTGTGAGCTGACAGTTATTTCTGTGTGATGACTTGCAGGCTGAACCCTCRGCCTCTCTGCAGCTCTTTTGTGTCGGAGGTAATAAAACCTCCCAGTGGTTCTGTGCCAGTGGGGGCGATGCTCCGACCGGGCCGGACCCAGCACCGTCACAGATGTAGCTCAGGATCACTTTCATGATAACAAAACTAAATATTACAGCAGGAGTTATTATTTGTTTTAAATAAGAAAAGAAAAGAGCAAATCAGAAGCAAAAATTACCACAAGAATAAAGCAAGTATTTTAAAGAAGACGTGTCAAGTAACTAAGTACAAATACTTTGTTACTTTACTTAAGTAGAAATTTTGGTTATTTATACTTTAGTGCAGTAATTATTTTTCAGTCTACTTTTTACTTCTCCTCTTTAGATTTTAATTCAGTTAGCTGTACTTTCTACTCCTTACTTTTAAAAATGCAAAAAGTATTTAATTTCTATTTAACTTTGACTTGTTTTTATTCCATCTTTTT
>NW_013952915.1:182929-184980 GCF_001266775.1 Austrofundulus limnaeus | reverse complement strand
ACAAAAAAAGAACAGTATCATCAGCATACATTAAAATATTTGAATACTTCAATGTTTTTGGAAGGTCATTTATGTATAATAGGAAAAGCAATGGGCCCAGTATAGTAAGTTTTAAATATTTCTGTATTTATTATGGCAACAAAAGAAATATTTTGCTAACAGAAATTTTCAGCATCATTTCTTTGATTTGTAAAGGTAACGTTTGAACTTAAAGCAATTCTGACAAAAAAAAACAATTTTAAAATATAGAGATTCCTGACAGCTGCTGTCACTAAATAATTTCTCAGTATGTGCAAAAAGTGATGATTTGGAGCCATTTGGGGGTAATCCAGCTTTGCTTTAACGGCCATTTTGAATCARAACTGGACACAATAGTTGGACAGTAAAAGAGGACTGCCCAGTGATGATTTTGTGAGAGATTCTTTGATTTATGCCGAGCAGTTCCTGCCATATTTCCAAAAGTGTTCAGTTTTTAAAGGATTTTGAACTCTCCATTCATTCCTATTGGGTTTTTTGGGGTCTTTGTTGGCTTACTGCGTTGCCATGGTAACTTGAATCGCCAATAAAAGTAATAGCGCACATCCTGGCACCAAGCTGGTCTTTTTAAATGTGCGATACGTGGGGGAGCACTCTCTGGTTTGGGCAGCATTAAGGCTGAGGGAACAAGAATAAAGAGGTTAAGAAACCGTTTCGAGGAGCTGCAGTTCAAATGCATAGGAGCAGAGGAGTGCATTGCTTTGCAATGCTCCCATGCATTGCTCCCATGCATTGCTCCCATGCATTTTAAATGGAAAGTCCCCGTAATATCTTTGAGGGAGTTAGAGATTTTTTTGTACCTCTGTGGAGAAAGTCTTGTAAATAAAGTTTGATTCAAACAGTACAAAAGCAACAAACACTGAAAGATGTTCTCACGGAGGAAGGATGTTGCAGATTGGCTGCTGATGTCACATCAGAGAAGATCCAGAACCCGAACTCTAGGTTCTGTGGTTCTGGTTTGTAGGTTGAACCTGTAGAAGAATAGTTCCAGTGTAGTCCAACATGCTGAACCAGGTGTGTGGAATAATCCTTTCTCCCACACACCCCCACAGGAGGAGGGAATCCCCCGGCTTCAAACGATGGATCTGGTTCTCTACAGACTGGCCAGGTCACTGGCAGGGTCTTTGTTTGTAATGGGGCATTCTGTGGTCGCAGGGGGGCTCGGGGGGTCCGGTATCAGACAAACAGTCCCCCCACTGTTCTCCATCAGAGAGCACACAGAGCAGCCTCAATTAGTTCCTGCAGTAATCTCCCTCCCCGGTCACATGATCCGAGCTGTTTGTAAAAACACACTGGGGGTCAGGGGGGCCTGGGCCCCTGGACCGGACCGGGTCGGGCCGGTCAGGGCTTAAGATGATCCACAGCTGACAGTTACACACAGCCGCCATGTTTTTATGTTTCTCTCTCCTCTGTGGTGTGTACACGTTTGTGTTGTGTTCACTAACACACAACTTTAAGAGTCAGATCAGAGCCAATCAGAGATCAGAAAATAAACATCACTTTTCAGATCTTTGTCTCTGCAAAGTGTTTCAACCACAACCAGTTCATTACACTCTGTTGTATCGTGCTTTTAGGAGAGTGTGACGATTTATATCTGTTTATATTTTTGTCTGATGACTGAGTTAAATGTATATCAGATGAGTGAGTGACTCTGTTCAGTGTTGGTCATGTGACTCAGTGACTCTGTTCAGTGTTGGTCATGTGACTCAATGACTCTGTTCAGTGTTGGTCATGTGACTCAGTGACTCTGTTCAGTGTTGGTCATGTGACTCAGTGACTCTGTTCAGTGTTGGTCATGTGACTCAGTGACTCTGTTCAGTGTTGGTCATGTGACTCAGTGACTCTGTTCAGTGTTGGTCATGTGACTCAGTGACTCTGTTCAGTGTTGGTCATGTGACTCAGTGACTCTGTTCAGTGTTGGTCATGTGACTCAGTGACTCTGTTCAGTGTTGGTCATGTGACTCAGTGACTCTGTTCAGTGTTGGTCATGTGACTCAGTGACTCTGTTCAGTGTT
>NW_013952915.1:180181-181825 GCF_001266775.1 Austrofundulus limnaeus | reverse complement strand
TGGTCTGATGACTCAGTGACTCAGTTCAGTGTTGGTCTGATGACTCAGTGACTCAGTTCAGTGTTGGTCTGATGACTCAGTGACTCAGTTCAGTGTTGGTCTGATGACTCAGTGACTCAGTTCAGTGTTGGTCTGATGACTCAGTGACTCAGTTCAGTGTTGGTCTGATGACTCAGTGACTCAGTTCAGTGTTGGTCTGATGACTCAGTGACTCAGTTCAGTGTTGGTCTGATGACTCAGTGACTCAGTTCAGTGTTGGTCTGATGACTCAGTGACTCAGTTCAGTGTTGGTCTGATGACTCAGTGACTCAGTTCAGTGTTGGTCTGATGACTCAGTGACTCAGTTCAGTGTTGATCTGATGACTCAGTTCAGTGTTGATCTGATGACTCAGTTGAGTGTTG
This sequence comes from Austrofundulus limnaeus, assembly GCF_001266775.1. NCBI lineage: Eukaryota > Metazoa > Chordata > Actinopteri > Cyprinodontiformes > Rivulidae > Austrofundulus > Austrofundulus limnaeus. The sequence continues at coordinate 181,423 of NW_013952915.1, read as the reverse complement.
GTCTGATGACTCAGTGACTCAGTTCAGTGTTGGTCTGCTGACTCAGTGACTCAGTTGATCTAGTGACTCAGTTCTGTTATCACAAGGTTAGTTCTCTGTGACAGAGGAGCGACAAACGTCAGCTGAAGATCTCTGGTTTCAGCTCCCTTCGGCTCCTTTCAGAGTCAGAGATCAAACGCAGAGCAACAAATGTGTTTCTGTCTCCGGGGATTTGTCTGTGTTTGATCAGCAGCAGCTCTTATCTGCCTGCCTCGCTCTGCTGCTAATACGCAGTAATAGACGTCCTTTCATGAGACGAGACGAGGGCTGATGTGAAGGATGTGACTCAGGTGAGTGAAGGACACGTTAAGGACAAAGACTTAAAGACTCACTGGTTCATGTGAGGTCGGGAACAACTGCATTCTTTTGGACATGACAGAAAATGTGCAATGTGGATTTTTGACAATAAATACTCTTGATGTAATAATTTATTACATCTCCTTACTAATCCTAGATAACAATCTGAAGTAGTGGTTCCTCCCCTTCTGTCTTATTCAGGACTTTGCATAAATTAGGACGGCAGGCGAATAAAAGCCCTTATTTATTTAGCTAAAAGAAAACCCTGGCTCTGACCCTTTTATGTTTAAATGCATGTGGTTGTTAGTAAAAGGAAACAATTCCCGCAGGACGGGCTGAAAGTCTTGGCTGCCTTTGGTCTGGCAGAGGAGGAAATGGCTGCTGTGTAAGCAGYAGAAGAAGTGTGCCACTGTGCTTCGGTCTGGTGTTTTTACAGGTCATTCCTCACACAGATAATCCACCCAGTGTTGGTAGCAAGAACTAAATGTGTCGTGCTGCACCRCGAGGCTGGAAATGACAGTTCTGCTGGATTCTTGATGCTTTTCCTCTGGGCTCTGAGGTTTTGACTCTTAAAGAAGAGCAGTGTCTGAACACGGGCCGAATCCAGACAGTCCTGAAAAGCTGCTGCYACAAAGTGAGACAGTAGCTGCGTCTCCATTGACCATGAAAATGCACAAATGAGAATTTCGAAAATAAATTTGCTCAATGGAAACACGTCAATTTAAAAAAAAAATTGTTTTTCATTGTTTGTTTTTCAACAAAACGTTTTTGCGCTAGGATGAGGTGGTTTTTCGGCCGTATGGAAATTGGTGTTTTTCGCAAAACTGCAATGGAAACACCTTTTTCGCATCACGGGAGTCACGTGATCAACAACCGGCTGTTTCTCCATCCATCCATCCATCCATC
>NW_013952915.1:177041-179689 GCF_001266775.1 Austrofundulus limnaeus | reverse complement strand
GTGTGTGTGTGTGTGTGTGTGTGTGTACCTTATTTCATTGCTCAGTGAGCTTGCAGGCAGCTGCCTCTGTCTGTGTCTGCAGAACCACTGGATCCAATAACTCAGCACTGCTGTAAGACAACTGGCCACTTTAATAACCAGCATCATTACACAGCCAGTGGGCGGGTCAGGAAGTGCTGCATGTGTGTGTGTGTGTGTGTGTGTGTGTGTGTGTTTGTGTTTGTGTGTGTGTGCGTTCAGATTCCATCTACACACTTGATGATAAATTTCTTTAAAGTTGAGTCCATGTTTTACAGATCTGTATCATTTTGTGGACATCAGTCTGTCCTTCTGCTCATTTTCAGCTTTTTAAAATTTTTATTCGTATTTTGTGAAAAAACATTTTTAAATCCAGATGTCGTCATCTCTGTTCATTAATTATTTAAATCTCATAATGACTTCATTTAATGACTCATCTCTCATCTCATGTTGTGAATCTTTTCTGTAAAAACTCTGAAACTCCATCATTTTGATTTCAGGTCTTCAGATCTTAGACCTGTTGGTGGTCTCAAGACCTGGATTTGATCTGAAGACATGAGCAAGACCTGTTCCCTGAAGTGGGATCAGGTCTTCTTCAGGATCTGTTCTTCAGTGGGATCAGGTCTTCAGTAAGATCAGGTCTTCAGTGGGATCTGGTCTTCAATGGGATCAGGTCTTTTTTAGGATCAGATCTTCAGTGGGATCTGGTCTTCAGTGGGATCTGGTCTTCAGTAAGATCAGATCTTCAGTGGGATCAGGTCTTTTAGGATCATATATTCAGGGGGATCAGGTCTTCAGTGGGATCGGGTCTTCAGTGGGATCTGGTCTTCAGTGGGATCTGGTCTTCAGTGGGATCAGGTCTTCAGTAAGATCAGGTCTTCAGTGGGATCAGGTCTTCAGTGGGATCTGGTCTTCAGTGGGCTCAGGTCTTTTTTAGGATCAGATCTTCAGTGGGATCAGGTCTTTTTTAGGATCAAATCTTCAGGGGGATCAGGTCTTCTTTAGGATCAGATCTTCAGTGAGATCTGGTCTTCAGTGGGATCAGGTCTTCTTTAGGATCAGATCTTTGGTGGGATCTGGTCTTCAGGTGGGATCAGGTCTTCTTTAGGACCAGATCTTTGGTGGGATCTGGTCCTCAGTAGGATCTGGTCTTCAGTAGGTTCTGGTCTTCAGTGGGATCAGATCGTCAATGGGATCAGGTCTTCTTTAGGATCAGATCTTTGGTGGGATCTGGTCTTCAGTAGGATCTGGTCTTCAGTGGGATCTGGTCTTCGGTAGGATCTGGTCTTTGGTAGGATCTGGTCTTCAGTAGGATCTGGTCTTCAGTRGGATCTGGTCTTCAGTGGGATCAGTAGGACTTGACTGTCAGGATCAGAATGTCCCTCTGCAGCTGCCGTACTCACAGATTAATGAACTAATTTTCACAAGTGACCTTTCAGCTGCTGAAGCGCTGAAGTTAAGCTTCTTAATGCTGCTTTAAAAGACTGTAGAGAAGAATTCAGATAGGAGCAGGAAAACAAGCCGATCACAGATCAGAGGATTAAATCCACATGATGAGACCRACCAGGAAGAGTTTCTGCTCACAAAGCGTCACAGTTCAGATGATCCTGATGGAGTTTCTACAACTTAAAGATCCTCAGAATGAGTTTCAGTTTCAGCACCAGCCTGGAATCCATGACTAGCTTTAGCTTTTAGCTGCTGTGGTGCTTATTGTAACTTTTAGCTATGGTTTTACTGAAGAATTCACTCTAAGAAATGAAATGTTGGATTTACTTAACCACGTTATGTCACCTGGTTCCACTTAACAGAGTTGAGTAAATTCAAAGCAATATATCCATTTTCTAACCAAAGAACACGAGTTTGTTGCTTTGAATTTACTCAACTCAGTTAAGAGGAACCAGCTGGCATGACATGTTTAAATCCAACATCTGTTTTATAGAGWATAACCTTTCAGCTAGCCCAACATTTTTATGGTTTTAGCTCATGTTAGATTTTAGCTACTGGTTTCAGCWTTTAAGTACTGTATCGCTAGCATTAGCTTTTAGCTGCTGTTGTGCTTATCATAACTTTTAGCTATGGTTTTGGAAATGTTTTCTTTTAGCTGCTGACTTGGTAGTTTCAGCATTTATTCTGCATGTTTTAACTTTGACAAACCAGTTTTAGCTTCTTCAAGCGGTTTGCAGATAATCAATTTTTTTGTCGTTAATGAAATATTTGTGAAGAACAGGAACAGGAAGTGTCCAAGTTYAGATGAAAGGTTTGTTTCTAAAACCTCCTCTGACCCAGCGTGCTCTAAGGTAAATGTTTTCTTTATTTATCTGTTAAAATGCATTTGATGCAGTTTAAAAGAATAAACTGTGTTTCATTGTAACAAACTGATAATACAGTAAAACCTCAGGAGGTGGATGGTTTGTCATCGCTCTGATGTTAGCAGGAACATCGATCGACAACGACGCTCGTTTGACACAAAATGTTTCGAATCAAATGAGTGAAAGTCCAGATCTGTCAGGAATATTGACACGATTTCAGGCTGAGATCCAGGTGGGCTTTACATCTTCTGTTAGCTCTGTGTGTGTGTGTGTGTGTGTGTGTGTGTGTGTGTGTGTGTGTGTGTGTGTGTGTGTGTGTGT